>NC_038245.2:32223694-32451507 GCF_000004515.6 Glycine max
GTACCATGTCAGTGAAAAACCTCGTCGGGCGCCTAGGAGTACATGACAAGACAAACTACATGATAGCAAGTCAAGTCACTCTCACTAGGTAATATCATAGGGAGACCAGTCAGGGTCACAGTGTTTTGCAAGAATGCTCCAATCATGTGGGATCGGCACATACTTAAAGGAACACTCAAACCGGGTGACCCCCAAGGCCTACACTTTGAAGAGTCCGTCAGGACTTCTCCCTCCTAATTCAGGTCCAACCCAGAAAACATTTTAGCACACAGACTCTATTTATGAACTGTACAAAACACACGACTCCTCAATTGTTCTCAAATATTTTTAACTCGTCGCCCTTTAAGGGTCTTATCATTAACTCGTCGCCCTTAAAGGATCTTAGCATTAACTCGTCACCCTTAAAGGGACTTAACATTAACTCGTCGCCCTTAAAGGGTCTTATAGTCGTGTGATTGTACAATCCACAATTTACAACTCAATGCACACAACATCTTAATCATGTGCATACTCAATTTATCACATATAGTCGATTTCAATCACAATGTTATAATATCAAAATAACATATTATCACACCTCATGAATCATACACACTTTACCTATGAACTATGCAATACACACAACTATTCAATTATTTTCAAAATCATTTTAACTCGTCGGGCTTGTGATTAAACTCATCGGGTTCCCACAATGGATCCCATCACAATACTTGTCGCGCAAAACTCGTCGCCCTTAAAGGGTCTTACAGTTGTGTGATTGCACAATTCATAGCTCACAACACAATACACATCTCAATATACATGTATTCTGTCATTCATCACATGTTCAATTCACCACATACTCACAATTTGAATCATCATTTCATATCCTCAATATAACAATTTATACAAAAGACTATCATAACCTGGGGACTAAAACCCCTCAAATAATATTACACAATTATATCAAAATCCTAGGTCAAAATATACAAATATCAAGAGCACAATTTATCAAGCAATTCTCATCAGAACATCAATATTTTATTTATAATCATAAAGGAAAAATTGCAATTTAATAAACATCCCAAAATAAAACCCCAATTTAATCCTCTAAGGATCCCTACACATGTTCTCACTAACCCCCAATTGTGAATAACTTATCCCTTACCTCTAAGCGGACTCACGTGTCTTCCGACAGCGATAGCGGCATCTCTAGTGGTTCCCTGAGATTCCTCCAGTTTTTCCTCCAACTGCTCCGATAGAGTTCCCAAACGTCAGAGAGACGGAGAAGACATTGAAGCCTCCATATGTACTGTCTTCGTGTGATTCCTTTTTCTCTCTCCATGAATATTATCTCAAAAATCACAACGGTAAAGGTGTGCGTAATTTAATCTTTAACCACATATCAAAATTTCATGAAAATCCAACGGTTAACGAAACTAGGATCATAGTTTTACTGAGACCATTCTGGGTTTCTGTGGGAAAAGAGAAAGCTATGGTGCAAAGGATATGTCTCTTAGCTCTGACATATTTTTGCAATTCCCAACGGTGAGAATTCTCGCAATTGGGTTGCGAACGGGGTGCTTAAATTTCACAATGATCCAACGGTGAATGAGTCCGAGATCGTTCTTTTTCTGAGATAGGTTTGGTGGACTACGAGAAAAAGAAATGATTTTGAGAGGAGAAGGGGAAAAACGAAAATGAGAGAAAGAAGAGACACCGTCAATGTGAGAACTAACCTAACGTTATTTTTAGCTAGGTTTACTCTATTTATTTATTTATTATTTTATAAAAACAAACTCTATTTTATTCTCTATCAAACAAATAAATGAAATACCCTTTTTATTTTCTCTCAAATCATTATTTTAATTAATAATTATATCTCCTTATTTATTTATTTATAAAATCTCATTATTTTTCTAAAACTCTATTTATTTTTAAATAATAATTCTTTTTTAAATTAGCTTACGAAAAATGGGATGTTACATTAGTAGTTATGTGCATTTTGAGTGAACCTTAGTTTCTCATTTGAGATTCAATACATTGATTAATACAGACAGTTTGGATTAATCGATGTATTGAGTCTTGAATTGTCCGTTCGAACAATTTGAGAAGACTTATTTTTATAGTTGATTCATACATATAGGTGAATTGTCTTTTGTAAGATTTGAATAAATTTTGGTATAGTGCATTTGACTTTGTTCTTTGGGTGCATGCTTGACAGCGCTGAATGTGGCACATGTCATTGCTTTCATGTTGTGTTCCTAGAGATCAATGTGAAATGCTGCCTAAATTTTGTCAAATCTAACAAAAGAGAGTAAACGTTGACGTATGAATCTATTATAAAATTGTCTTCTTGAATGAGATAGGGCCACACCTTTAAAGGAAAAAGTGAGGTTATCATGCATGACAAATAACTTAATCAAGTGTGAGAGCAAAGGCAAAACATGGATTGAAGTTGGATGAAAGCATCACGCATTAGTGATGAATATCAGCATGGGGTTGAACACTTCTTACAATTTACTAAACGTAATGCACAAAGTTTGGGGGGAAAATTTTTTTGTCCATGTGTCAAATGTGTGAATGGGAGATGCCACTCACTAAATGAAATAGGATCACTTCTTATATGTTATAGGATCATTCCAAATTACACAAAATGGATATGGCATGGAGAATTGCTAAACATGCCAATAGTTTGTCGCACTAAGCCGGTTGATGAAGACATCGGAGATCATATAGAAGACATGATTCGCGATCTTGGGCAAGATGAATTTAAGGAAGGACATGCACCATTGTATGAGATAATAGAAAATGATTCAAAGAAGCCTTTGTATTCAGGGTGCATAGCTTTCACAAGGTTGTCAGTGGTGTTAGCTTTGGTGAACTTGAAGGCACGATTTGGTTGGAGTGACAAAAGCTTCACTGAATTGCTTGTGTTATTGAAAAAATTACTTCCTGAAGATAACACATTGCCGAAGAATCATTACAAGGTGAAGAAGATTTTATGTCCAGTGAGAATAGAGTACCAAAAAATCCGTGCATGTCCAAATGATTACATATTGTAAAGAAATCATTTTGCAGAAATACGCAAGTGCCCCACATGTGGTGTATCACGGTACAAGGTCAACAATGACGAATGCAGTGATGATGCAACCATAAACAACAGTTGTCCAACAAAGGTGTGTTGGTATCTTCCAATAATACCAAGGTTTAAGCGATTGTTTGCTAATGGACATGACACAAAATTTGAAATGGCATGCACACGGTAGAAAAAGTGATGGATTGCTCCGACATTTGACTGATAGTTTGCAATGGAAGGCAATTGATTGTTTGTATCTTGATTTTGGGGATGAACCAAGAAATCTAAGCTTGGTCTTACTTCGGATGGAATGAATGCTTTTGGTAACTTAAGCACCAGCCACAGTTCATGGCCTATTTTGCTGATGATTTACAACCTCCCTCCTTGGTTGTGCATCAAGTGAAAGTACATAATGCCTTGTATGATGATATCTGGTCCAAGGCAGTCAGGGAATGATATTGACGTCTATCTCATTCTGTTGATTGAAGACTTGACAAAACTGTGGGCAGACGGGGTTGATGTGTGGGACGAGAATCTGCAAGAGACCTTTAGTTTGCGTGTAATGGTTTTTTGTACTATTAATAACTATCCAACATACGACAATTTAAGTGGTTATAGTTTCAAAGGACATCATACATGTCCTATATGTGAGAAAAATACTTGCTTTTTCCAACTAAAACATGGAAAGAAGATAGTGTACACAAGGCATCAAAGATTTCTCAAACATTGTCATCCATATCGGCGATTGAAGAAAGCTTTTAATGGATCTCAGGAAAATGAAAGTGTGCCAAAACCATTAGATGACAAAGAAGTTTATGATCGGGTCAAGGGCAATATAACTATCTTTAGGAAGACACAAAAAATTATCATCTGAGACAAACATATGGAAGAAAAGGTCAATATTCTTTGATCTTCCATACAGGTTTGATCTTGATGTTAGACATTGTATAGACGTCATGCACAAGGAGAAAAATGTATGTGATAGTTTAATTAACACCCTTCTTAACATTAAAGGCAAGACAAATGATCATTTGAAGTGTTGTCAATACTTGGTTGAAATGGGTATACGAGAGCAGTAACATCCAATCTCACAAGGTCCACAAACATATCTACCCCCAGCATGTCACACAATGTCAACAAATGAGAAGATGAGTTTTTGTCATTGTCTGCGTAATCTAAAAGTCCCACAAGGATACTCTTCAAATATCAAGAGCCTTGTATCCGTCAATTGGTTGGCTTGAAATCTCATGATTGTCATGTATTAATGCAACAACTATTGCTTGTAGTGATTCGGGGTATCTTGCCTGAAAAAGTTAGGGTTGTCATAACTCGTTTGTGCTTTGTTTTTAATGCTATCTATAGCAAAGTCATTGACCCTAGACAAAGTTTGCTAAGCACTGTCATAGAAGGCAACATTTTTCTAAGACGAGGTTTATTGAACCGTCGTCGAAAGTCTTAACTTTCAACGATGTTAGTTTCAAAGACAGTTCAAAACCATATTTGTATGTTGTTTCCCACCGTCGTCATTTGTCTTTTTTGTGGTAATGCTAGTGCAAGCTTGGTTTCAAAACTGAATTTGGAGACTAAACCACACCCAAGGCCTTACAAACTTCAATGACTTAGTGAAGATGGTGAGATGACCTTGAACAAGTAAGTTGAAGTGGGGTTTTCCATTGGGAAATATGAAGATGATGCTTTGTGTGATGTGGTGCCTATGGAGACTTGCCACAATCTTCTTGGTAGGCCTTGGCAATTTGAAAAAATGGCCAACCACGACGGATACTCCAACAAGTTCTCTTTTACACAAAGAGTGCAAGTTTACTCTTGCACATTTATCTCCAAGGGAGGTATGTGAGGATCAAGATAAGTTGAGGGAGAAAATAGAGCAAGAGAGAAAAGAATTGAAAGGGAGAGAAAATGAGAGTGAAAATAAAAAGGAAAGAAAAAGTGGAAAAGAGAAAGAAAAAGAGAGGAAAACATCAAATCTGTTATAAAAAGAAAAAAAGGCGAAAAAGGCTATGGTCTTTTAAGTAAAGAGAGTAATTTAAAGGTTGCAAGTCCTACTAACTCTCTTTAAAATGAGGTTTCTTCTTTGTTACATGTATTTGAAAATGTCTTTTCCAAAGAGGTGCCTCACAGTCTACCTCGTCTAAGAGGCATAGGACATCAAATTGATCTTATTCCAGGAGCTTTATTGCCTAATAGGCCAACCTATATGAGTTATACCCAAGAAACCAAGGAGATTCAAAAGCAAGTTGAAGACTTGATGCAAAAGGGGTGGATACAAGAAAGCTTAAGTTCATGTGTAGTTCCCATCATTCTAGTGCTAAAAAAAATAGAACTTGGAGGATGTGCATGGATTTTAAAGCCATCGATAACATCAAGGTGAAGTATAGGCATCTTATTCCTAGATTGGATGATTTATTGGATGAAGTGCATGGTGCTTGTGTCTTTTCTAAAATTGATCTAAAACGTGGATATCATCAAATTAGGATTAGAGAAACTGATGAATGGAAAACTGCCTTTAAGACAAAATATGGTTTGTATGAGTGGTTGGTCATGCCTTTTGGGTTAACAAATGCACCTACTACTTTCATGCGTCTTATGAACCATTTCTTGAGAGAATTTCTAGGATAGTTTGTTGTAGTTTATTTTGAAGATATTATGATTTATAGCAAATCCTATAATGATAATCTTGTGCAATTGAGGTGTGTTTTAGAAGCTCTTAAGCAAGAGAAATTGTATGCTAACACAAAAAAATGTGTGTTCTATATGGACCATGTAGTTTTTCTTGGTTTTGTTGTTAGCTCACAAGGAGTGAAGGTTGATTAAGAGAAGGTGAAAGCCATTTAAGAGTGGCCAATCTCCAAAAAATGCAAGTGAGGTAAGAAGCTTTCATCACTTACTAGTTTCTATAGGAGGTTTAGTACTTTGGTTGCACCTCTTAATGAAATTGTTTAAGAAAAAATGTGGGGTTTAAATGGGGGAGAAACAAGAGCATGCATTTACTGCACTCAAAGGAAAATTGACTCATGTACCTATTCTTGTATTACCTAATTTTACCAAATCTTTTGAAATTGAATGTGATGCATCCAATGTGGGGATAAGGGCTGTTTTAATGCAAGAAGGACATCTCATTGCTTATTTTAGTGAAAAATTGAATGAGGGTGTTCTTAATTATTCTACATATGACAAAGAGTTTTATGCATTGGTAAGGGCATTACAAACTTGACAACATTACCTTTTGCCTAAAGTATTTGTCATTCATAGTGATTATGAGTCCTTGAAGCATTTAAAAGGACAAGACAAGCTGAGCAAGAGATATGTCAAGTGGGTTGAGTTTCTTGAATAATTTCCCTACATGATCAAGCACAAGAAAGGTATATCTAATGTGAATGCAGATGCACTTTCAATGGGGTATGATTTGTTCTCTACTCTTGAGACTAAATTCATTGGTTTTAAGCACATTGAGGAATTGAATGAACATGATCTAGATTTTTGCCTCTAAATATTCTAATTGTGTGCAAACTGCTTGAAAGGGTTACTTTTGGCATAATGATTATTCGTTCAAAGAGAAAAGATTATGTGTGCCTAAGGGATCCATAAGAAAATTGCTTGTGAAAGAGGCACATAACGGAGGATTAATGGGGCATTTTGGTATTCAAAAGACTTTAGACTTGCTGCATGAGCATTTATTTTTGCCTCACATGAAACATGATGTAAATAAATTTTTGTGACAATTACATTGTTTGTAAGAAGTCCAAGTCTAAAGTCAAGCCTCATGGACTTTATTCTTCTTTGCTTATTCCTGATTGTCCTTGGATAGGTTTGTTTATGGACTTTGTTTTAGGATTGCCACAGACGAGGAATGGCAAGGATTCCATTTTTGTTGTGGTTGACAGGTTTTCAAAGATGATGCATTTTATACCTTGCAAGAAGGTTGGTGATGCTTGCCATGTCACTGACCTATTTTTCAAGGAAGTGGTACATCTCCATGGATTACCAAGAATCATTGTTTTTGATCGAGACACCAATTTCCTTAGTCACTATTGGAGAAGTTTATGGAGTAAGCATGACACAAAGATTCTTTTCTCTACTACATGTCATCCCCAAACTTATGGACAAACTGAGGTAGAGAATATAACTCTTTCTTCTCTACTTAGAGCTGTGGTTAAAAGGAATATAAAGACATGGGAAGAATGTTTACCTCATGTTGAGTTTGCTTATAATAGGACTGTCCATAGCACTACACAACACTCCCCATTTGAAATTGTGTATTGATTTAACCCTTTAAGCCCTCTTGATTTTTTTTCCAGTGCCTAATATTTTTGTTTTCATGCATAAAGACGGCTAAGGCTAAATACGTGAAAAAGTTGCATGAACAGGTGAAGGCTCAAATTGAGAGGAAAATTGAAAAGTATGCTAAACATGCCAATAAAGGTCAGAAACAAGTTGTGTTTGAACTAGGGGATTGGGTTTGGATACACATGAGGAAGGAAATGTTTCTTGCACAAAGGAAATCTATGCTCCAACCTTGAGGAGGAGGGCCATTCCAAGTGTTGTCCAGAATTAATGATAATTCTTACAAGATTGATTTACTAGATGAGTATGACGTGATTAATACCTTTAATGTGTCTGATTTATCTCCTTGTGTTGTAGGTGCAGATGACTTCAATTAGAGGGCGAATTCACTCAAAGAAGGAGGGGATGATGAGGACCAACTCAGGAGCATGGACCTTAAAGGAGAGCATGGATTTGATGGACCAATCACAAGATCATGTGCTAAGTAAATGGTGAATGTAGCCAATACAAAATGGAAAATGTGAAGCCCAAACCCAAATTGGTCAACTACTTGAGGAATAAGGAAATGAGCTAATTTGAAGAAAAGAACCAAGAATAAATCTGATTTGTCATTTGTGCCCAATATTTTCATTTTGGATTTTTTAAATCAAAATAATGGTCTAAAGTTTATTTTCTTTATTTTAATTTTTATTGTAATTTTTAGTAAGGAATAATATTAGTGGTTATTGGCTTCCTTAGAAATATTTAATAGCCACTAACTTGGAATAATTTCTACCACTAAGAGTTCAATTACTAGTAGGAACTCTTGGCATGCCTTAGGAAGAATATACATATCTCAGAAATTGATGAATGAAATTAGAACTTTGAGATTAAAAATATTGGTAATTTCCAATTTGGGAGGATTGTCTTTCTAGGGTTCTTCATTGAGCCAATTTTGATCTTATCAACAGACCTTACTTTTGTGATGATCAATTTTCTATGGCTTATTAATTCCTTCGGAATTGTGATGCCTTTCCATCTTGTCCTGTTGATTCGCATGACTTTTGTAAATGATCAAAGAGGGTTAGGTTTGGATTTTATGGATTGTTGATGTAACCACCTAACTTTCACCTAACCCAACCAACTTTGCTCAAGTTTAAGATAATTTTTTTTGCTAAATTAGTTCACATTCAATTCCTTGACAATGAGTCCTTTTAATCTCGTACAACTTAATTCCTTAAATGAAATCATATGAGGCTAAGGTCAAAAAGCATAACACAACAAAATCTATAGATCAAACATCAATTAATGCTTCTTATTTCTACATAATAAAAAAGGATGGCAAAAAAAAAAGAAGCAATAACTAAACATCATATTTCCTAATATTATGAAGATTCATGAACTTTATACAAAACAACAAACTCAGATTAAAGATCAAACTATAAACAAAATGCTTAGAAAAAGAAAAACCAACTATATCACAATCCCAATTGGCTCCCTCAGGCTCTAGTCCAAAGAAGTTTAGCAACCCATTATTAAACCAAACATAAGAAAGAAGATCCCTTACCCATCCACTTTTAAAGAAAATAAATCTAGAAGCCATCCTTAATTCTGATGCAATCCTACCCCAAGGGCATTGGTTAGAAGACTCCAAGAAGATTGGGCTAGAGATGCAAGAGAAGGCCTTACGGTTCTCATGAGCCTTAGGGTAGATTTTGGGCACATGGGCTAAGTATGAGCCCACTTATCTTTGTACATATTAGATTACGATTTCATTATTTTTGGGTCTTGTATTTAGGGCTCCATAATGTAGGTAGGGTACCCTAGAAATGTAGGATTTTTCAGCCCTTGTATTTTAGGGCACCTAGACTAGTTTTTGTATTAGGGGTAGTTTTGTAATTTCACATGCATTAAATGAATATTTGATGTGTGTGTTGGGAAATAAACTTAATTGAATTGGGAGAAGCCCAATCCAATTAATTTTTAGAGGGGGAGGTGAGCATTTGCTTGCTACACCCCATTGCCACATCATATAGTCACACTTTGTGCATGTCCTTCATGCTTTACATGCCTCATGACACCTAAGCACACTTAATGGTGAATCTTGGACTTGATCTTGGATTAGTGGGCTGAACCATAACTGAAATTCGCTAATCATAATTAGTGAAATTTTGACTCCAAAATTTGACTCCACAATTTCAATTTCAAATTCAAGTGAAATTTGAATAGAAATTCAAATTTCCCTCCAAAACTAGAGGTTTCTTGAGTCTTTTTTTTTGTTTTTTTTTACTCTACTCTAGAGCCATTCTAAGTTTCTCTGTGAGTCCTAGCTTGCTTTTATGTGCTTTTCATTGCTTTAATTGTTGAATCATCCTTGAAAATTTTTCTTGTTAAAACTCTATTGGTTTAGCTTTCATTTCATTTTTTGGTCTTTGGTTATTGTTTGTCTCTTTGTTTCCTTGTCTGTGAGTTGCCATATAGGGAATTGCAAAGGAGGATTGGTGTCATCCCTTGAAGAATTTGAGTCAAGAAGCAAGGGGCCAACCACCTTAAGAGCTATTGGAATAAGAAGCACTCCAAATTGATTGAAACACAAAAGAGAGAATAGCCACCAAAATTGAGGACTTTTTTTTTTTGTAATTTTTTAATTGACAATTTTCTTTGCTTTCAAATTTTGTAACAAAAAGGCCTTTCATTGGAAGTAAGTTGGGAGCCTCCAATAGGTCACCCTACTTCCATTTGTGTGTAATAATTTTAGGCAATTTTCCCTTAGGATAGTGAGTGTTTTGTTGGGAACCTTAAATGAGGTCATCCAAACACTCTTAGGATCTGCCTAGTTTGCATTTCTTGCACTTTAATTTCTTGCTTACTTTCATAGTTTATTTCCTTTACCTTCCATTGTCAAACCACCTAGATAGCTTGCCTTTTACCAATTAGTTTTTACCTTATCTTTCACACCTCTTTTATGTTTATTTTGGCTAGTTTCAACCATAGTTTCTTTGACCTTTTGTTTTCAAACCCCCAACAAGAAACAACCACAACTTAGGAACCAACATGAGTCTTCATTTTTCATCTAGTGTTAATGGTGAGGGTTATACTCCTAAGGACCCCTTGTATAAGATATTAGATGAGTTGAGATCCCTTAAGTTGTGGAAAGAAAAATAAGAGAGAAAAGAAAAAGGAAAAAAAGAGTGGAAGAAATAAGTCAAGATAAAAGAGAGAAAATAAGAGAGGAAGAAAGAAGAAAAATAATGAAAGAAATGAAAATAGAAAAACATGCCTCCTATAGTAGTCATGACTCTTGCAAGAGGTTAAGTGAAGAACTTAGCGACTATTATAGAGGGCGCCATAGTTCACATACTAAACATCATTCCCAAAGAAGAGAAAAGTATAGAAGGCCTCAAGAGGTTAACATTAGCCTCCCATATTTCCTTGGAAAAGATAATGTTGAGGCCTACTTAGATTGGGAAATGAAGGTTGAACAACTCTTTGCTTGCCATCATATTAGCGAAGAGAGAAAAGTTCCATTGGCTACCCTTAGCTTTCAAGGGTATGCCCTTTATTGGTGGACTTCCCTTGTTAGGGAACGAAGGATTCATGGCTCTTTGATTTTTCCACATCAACAAGCTGGCACCTAGGTTTCATATTTTTTCTACCAAAAATTAAAATATCCTTCATATTTTGTCCCCAAATAAAAATAATATAAGATGAATGCTACCAAAATTTTCTCTTTCCAACACTCTCTATGATTGACTGAAGTTTGTTGATAATCACCAATTTTGGTGGATTTCATATTTTTATGTATGATGAATCTCATATTTAAATTAGGAGATAGAATCATTAATGATAAGTGAGACCCACCAAAATTGTTGATCTTTAACGAATTTCAGTCAATCATAGAGCGAGTATTGAAAGGAGATCGAGTGTCAGAGAGTATTGCTAACATTTCTCATAAAATAATTTAAAAAACACCAAAATTGTTGATTTTTAATAAATTTCAATGAATCACAGAGCGAGTACTGGAAAGAGAGTGTCAGAGGAGTGTGACTATCATTTCTCATAAAAGAATAAAGAAAATTTGAAATCCCAAGAAAAATTACAAAGAATAAGGTTATGTATGACAAAACTACATGAAAAGTTAGCAAGTAGTTGAAAGCTGAAAAGTTAGCTTATTAAATTATAAGTGTTCAGTAAAACTAGTTGTTGAAGTAGATAAAAAGTGTAAAATGACAGAAAAACAATAAAATAATGATTTATTTAAAAAATGTAACAGAAAAATGAAAAAATATATTGAAGATAAAAGTGAAAGAAAATATAAAAAGTTAGAAGCTATCGTTTTAAAAAAAATGCTAAATGCTACTAAAAAAGCTTGTTTATCTAATAGTCAAATAAATGTTTTAGCTAGTAAAAAAAACTAGAAGTTAACTGACATGCTTTATCGAACATAACCTAAAAGCTAAAGAAGTAAAAAATGAGATAGAAAAACTACCTCGAACTTATGCTCTATTTGACAATTAGGCTATGTTAGGAAAGACACTTCAACTAACTTCTATCTTCTTTTAGTAGCTAAAAAGCTTATTTGACTTTCGATAAATAAAATTTTTTAGTAGTTTATCAATTGCTTCTAGTATTTTTTGAAACGTTACTTGAAGTAACATTTTTTTTAAAACACTAGGCCTAATTCTCAGACTGTGGGGGAAGGCTATAGGCCTAATTCGAATTTTGGAATGATGGGGAATGCCACATTGCCCCTTTCCTTTGCTTTTCATGCCTAAACATGCGCCCACCAAGTGTCCGATAAAATGCCCCAATGGCGTTTGCGCGTGATTTTTGTGAAAACTTGGCTTGTGCAACAAATTGTGTACATAAGGCTATCATTGTGAATGTATGGGCAGTTTCGTAGAAGCTAGAACAAAGCCCAAAAATTTGGTTTGAGCCTAGAAATCCAAGTTTGGGTTCGGAATGTAAAAAATGCATGAGTATGGGGCTATGTTCATGAGGTTTGTGACTATAATTTGAGTTGGCTGCCTCATGAAGAATGCCTTGCACCTAGGTAGCATGAAAGATACCTTAAGATGACTTAGTGTCATACCCTAATTTCATCCGGGGACATTGTTTGTCAGCATGTGGACCTTGGTTGATCACTTCGGAACACTTAACACCCATCGCCTTGGAATCCGTAAAGTTTCAGGATGTTTCGGAAAGAAAACAACCAAAAACACAAAAGCGGGGGGTGAACTTATCAAACATGGCAGGTGCGCTCAAGAAACTTCATCCAGAACATTCTAGAAGGAGGGGGGGTGAACTTATCAATTACAGGGTGCACTCAGGAATCTTCTTCAAGAAGCCTCTAGGCGGCAACCACCACCATTTTGTTAAAAAATGGCATCCGGGACATTCAGGGCTTCCATAATGCTTCCGTAAAATTTATGACAACTTTGGGTAAGCATATTTCACTTAATATTGGTGAAAGGAAAGAGAAAAAAGAGGAAAATCAAGTCCAAAACGTTTTCGTAACTTTTCCCTAAAGTACGAAAAGGGGGGTGAACTTAGTAAATGGGGGTGCACTCAGGGATCTTCCTCAAGAAGCCTTTGGGCGGCAACCACCTCCCCTTTCTCCTATAAATAGGGGAAGGGGGCTGAGTTTAAGAGTCCAACATGTTTTTTTGCAATAAGCTTTCACTTGAAATTAGTGAGGAGAAGAAGAAAGAAGGAGAAAATCCAAGCCGAGATGCTTCCATAACGCTTCCGAGACGTTTTCGTGATCGATTCCTTGGACGTTCTTCACCGTTCTTCATTCGATCTTCATTGTTATTCGTTCTTCAACCGGTAAGTGTTCGAATCCGAGACTTTCAATTCATTTCTTGTTTTGTTTGCTTTCATCTTCATCTCGTTCACTTTCGATTTTCTTTTCTTACGCTTTTAACGAGCTTTTTACCATTTATTTAAGTCGTTATCTCGCCTAATAATTGATAAAATGAATTTCAATCCATCATTTGTATTGTAATCTCGTTTAATCACTATTAAAATAAATCCAACCGATCGTTCACGCTGTAACTTCTGTTAAATAAAAAAGAAAAATAATAATAATAAAATAATCAAAATATCTTCAAAAAAAATAATAATAGAATAATCAAAATATCTTAAAAAAAAATAATAATAAAATAATCAAAATATCTTAAAAAAATAATAAAATAATCAAAATATCTAGAAAAATAATAATAAAATAATCAAAAAAATCAATCGGACGTTTTTCTTTGAAAGTTTCCTTGAATGAATTGACTAATAATCAAAGTGAAACTAAAGCTAAAATCAACTCACAAACCAAGCTTTGTCCGCAAAAGTCACTCAAAACCGTTTTAAGGTCCAACGCCTTAAAATGGTCCTCTTTGCTTTTATTGGTTAAAATAGACCATTCAAAGCATAAAATCAACACATAACTTTATCGCTTTTGAAAGAACTACGTAGGTCTGATTTCCTTATCACAATTGAGGATACGTAGGAGCGAGAGAAACACCCTTGTCGACCACAAAAAGATAAAAAATACAAAAAGACCCACAAAAAGATAAAAATACAAAAAGGCCCAAAAGATAAAAAAACATAAAAAAGGAAAAATATATAATTTTGAAATCATGTCTTGCATACTTGATTAGAGGTTGTCATCCCTTGTGACGGACCTGTAGAGTGCTAATACCTTCCCCGTGCGTAAAAACAACTCCCGAACCTTTCACACTTAAAGTTCGTAGACCACACGTTTCGGTTTTTCTAAAGTTTTCCTCGAATAAATGTTGGTGGCGACTCCGCGTGCCTTCCTCCCTTGGAAGACGCACCCGTGACCCTCGCGTCGCCCTCCTGCCGAAGGGTAGGTTGCGACAGTTGGCGACTCCATTGGGGACTGTTTTTAGAGAGTTAGGCCAATCAATCAGTGTGCAACATATCATCATGACTTCTTCTTTATTTATGTTCTCCCTTCCCTTTTATCTTTGGTTTTTTGTCCATATTTGTACATAACCTTTGCTATGTTGTTGTGTTTGGTGTGTTCGTCTATCAATTAAATTCATAGTTAGAAATACCCTTTTTCTACACACATATGACATCTACACCTCACACACACATTGAGATATTAGGCCCTATGCCCGGGTCTATGTGAGCCATAAGGAGTAGAGGTGAATCTGTGGTCATGCTGGGTCTCCAACTCGCTTGATGAAAGTGAAGCCTCATCTAGAGTTTTCCTCTTTTAGTGATGCGTTGCCGCTGATAGTCTCTATTGCCACAATGTATTACCTAAGAGGATGATATCTCTAGAAGCCAGTAAGGTTACATAAAACCACACTTGGGAATTGTCACTAGAAGGGGACTTTTGGATCATTTCCATTAGATTCCTCAATTAGGGGTAGATAAAAAACTAACTCTAGCATATTCCTTGATTGCATCATGCCTCTCTTCACGACATCATAATGAACATATCGTTCCTGCATTAGTCAGTTATCATATTCAAGCATCACATTTTTGCATTGCATCATCATGCATATGCATTCAACATACTTTTTGTTCTACAAACTGCATACCTTTTGTTTTCATGTTCGCTCATGCATGATTCTTGCATTTTCCTCTGCAAAACAAAGAAAGTCACGATAAAGCACGAACAATGCATCATTCACATACATCCATGCTTTTCATTGGTTGCATTGCTCATTGCATTCTTTCCATGAAAACCAAACTTTAATAATTGTTATCAAAAGGGAAGAACGCACTTTACGACACCCTTACCGAACACATGCTAGAGCTGGAGTAATGGCTGGAGTAGACGAGGTGCAAGAGCAGATGAAGGTCGACATGGAGGCCATGAAAGAACAGATGGCCAGAATGATGGAGGCCATGATGAGCATGAAGAAGATAATAGAGGTCAATACGGCTACAGTTGCCACTGTCAGCACTGTTTATAGGGTGGACCCGACTCCCCCATCTGGCCTCAACCTAATAAATCGTCTAACCTCAGATATGGGCGACCCTCATTTTGTGCTAGTCCAAAACAAGTATGTTTTCCCGCCATATGGTTTGCCTCCAAACTATACTCCACCCAATGATAATGTCAATAACTCCACTCTTATACTCATTGAGAACCAACAACCTTAAACTGATCATGCACATGTCTCTCAACCCATGGGGGAGACACATGAAATATCCCATCGCAATCTAGCCGACTTCGAGCCTCGCCTCGGATATGCCACTGAAGGGCAAGCAATTGGTGATATACCCCTGCAAAACACTTTGGAGGGCCCTCAGTATCACCCACAACCACACCCCTTGCATTGCACAGTGGGTAAAAACCCTCCTGCTATGACAGAAATGGGAAAGTTGGATCATCTAGAGGAAAGGCTCAGGGCCATTGAAGGAGGCATAGATTATGCCTTTGCTAACCTAGAAGAGTTTTTCCTAGTACCCAATATCATCACCCCTCCCAAGTTCAAGGTGTCGGACTTTGACAAGTACAAGGTGACTACTTGCCCCAAGAACCATCTAAAGATGTATTGTTGGATGATAAGGGCATACGAAAAAAATGAGAAACTGCTAATACATTTCTTCCAAGAAAGTCTTACTGGGGTAACTGTCACCTGGCACACTAACTACGAACCTTCCCAAGTCCATTCTTGGAAGGACCTAATGGTTGTCTTCGTTAGGTAGTATCAGTACAATTCTAATATGGCTTCGGATAGGATGCAACTACAGAACATGTGTAAAAAGGGGCACGAATCTTTCAAAGAATATGCCCAAAGGTGGAGAGACCTGGCAGCTTAAGTGGCACCTCCAATGACGGAGAAAGAGATGATCACAATAATAGTAAACACATTACCAGTGTTTTACTATGAAAAAATGGTGGGATACACACCTTTAAGCTTTGCGGATTTGGTCTTCGTCGGTGAAAGGATCAAAGTGGGTCTGAAAGGAGGAAAATTTGATCTTCTTGCTTTGATGAATGCGAAAACTGGGGCAAATGAAGAGGATGAGAATGAGGGAGAAACCCTTGCTGTGACTGCCATTCCTACACGGCCAAATTTCCCATCAGCCCAACAATGTCATTACTTAGCCAATAACAACCTCTCTCATTACCCACCACCCAATCATTCACAAAGGCCATCCCCAAATCAGCCGCATGTCCTACCTGTCGCACGACCAATGCCAAACACCACCTTTAGCACAAACCAAAACACCAACCAAGAAATGGATTTTGCAGCGAAAAAGCCTGTAGAATTCACCCCAATTCCAGACCCCAATTCCAGTGTCCTATGCTGACTTGCTCCCATATCTACTCGATAATTCAATGGTTGCCATAACCCCAACCAAGGTTCCTCAACCTCCATTTTTCCGAGGATACGACTCGAACGCAACATGTGCTTATCATGGAGGGGCCCCGGGGCATTCCATTGAGCATTGTAGGACCCTGAAGCATAAGGTGCAAGGTCTAATTGATGCGGGCTGGTTGAAATTTGAGGAGAATCGCTTGTGAATCCTGACATTCACAAGAGATGCCCCACATGGGGCAATTTGAAGGTTGTTGCTAGATGTCTCTAATAACTCATTAGGATTTTCAAGTTTATGCCATTATTGTAAACCACAGTTACAATGCTAAATAATATGGATAAATTTGACATCCTTGTCTCTCTCATCCTCTCACAATTACATCTCTGCTTATTCAACTTCCACCGGAATGTGAGTGTAAGCCATTGGTTTGTTTGCTCAAGCGACCTGCGCTCCTAAGTTTTTTTTTTTGACTTCCAAGACCGTTCAATCAGAGATTACTCATCCTGCACGTTGGTGGGGATGCCGTAAGCAATGAGTAAAGCAGAAAAATTCAAAAGAATTTGATTAACTATGTTTTCAAGTAAAAATATAGACATTCATGTGACCTCATTTTATCATTCCTGAAAGTTTGTCTTTTTTAGAGAGAAGTGAGTTATCAAGAATAGGAGTCATTTGACTTAATCCGTCAACTGAAAAAAATCCTTCAACTGTTTCTCATCCTTGAAAATCCTTTTTGAGAATCAACCACTTCTTTCATTCTTCCTTGCTACAAGATTGTGAAAACAAGACAACTATGGATACCTCAAAGCCCTACACTAGGGCAATGAAAGGCACCATGCATAAACCTTAAGCGAACCTAGGGGCAGATAAAAAATTATCACCCAATAGGTTCCCTGCTACAAGGTCATGACGAAAGACAACGATTGATACCTCAAAGCCCTACATTGGGGCAATAAGAGGCACCATGCATAAACCTCAAGCGAACCTAGGGGTAGATCAGAAATTCTCACCCAATAGGTTCCCTGCTACAAGGTCATGACAAAAGACAACGATTGATACCTCAAAGCCCTACACTGGGGCAATAAGGGGCACCGTGCATGAGCCTCAGGCGAACCTAGGGGCAGGTTAAAAGTTCACACCCGTCGATATTTTTAAACAAAAAAAGAGGGAGTGACAAACCCTGGGATTTCAGTGGATTGATTAAACGACTCCATCACCGTCACTCCAAAATTGTCAAGTGAGTAAATCAAACAAGACATACACTCTGAGGGAGTTCCTGAAGAGATTTGCAAAAGATAGGATGAGGTTGCATGAATTATCACCTCTTTCAAAAAATCAAATCAAAATCACAAAATAGGGAAAGAATGTCATGAACATTGTACAACTTTCCATTACATTGAATTGTTGCATACGAAGTCCGCATTTACCGCATTTCAAGACAAAGGTTGCATGCATCTGCATCCCTAAAAAATCATGTTAACTGCATAGATTTCCTACATCTAATGTCCAATCTTTTGAATTTGGGATGATTGGCCCTCTCGATGAGTCAATCTCTTGCTTTCTCATAAGGGTGGACCCTTGGGTACTAGTACCTATTGCCTTTAGAGGGCTACACGCCCTCGCCTTCAGAGGACTGCACGTCCTCGACTTTAGAGGGCTACACGTCCTTGCCTTCAGAGGACTACAGGTCCTCACCTTCCGAGGGCTACGCGCCCTCGCCTTCGGAGGACTACACGTCCTCACCTTCAGAGGACTGCACGTCCTCACCTTCAGAGGGCTACACGTCCTCACTTTCAAAGGGCTACACGTCCTCACCTTCAGAGGGCTACATGACCTCGCCTTCGGAGGACTACATGTCCTCGACTTGAGAGGGCTACATGTCCTCGCCTTCAGAGGACTACACGTCCTCGACTTCAAAGGGCTACACTCCCACGCCTTTAGAGGGCTACACGTCCTCTCCTTCAAAGGGCTATAGGTCCTTGCCTTCAGACGGTTACACGCCCTCGCCTCCAGAGGGCTGCACGTCCTCGCCTTTAGAGGACTGCATGTCCTCGCCTTCAGAGGGCTTTACGTCCTTGACTTCAGAGGGCTACATGCCCTCGCCTTTAGAGGGATGCACGTCCTCGCCTTCAAAAGGCTACACGCCTTCACCTTCAGAGGGCTACAGTTCTTCGCCTTCGCACGATTACATGCCCTCGCCTTCAGAGGGCTACACGCCCTCGCCTTTAGAGGGCTCCACACTCGCGCCTTTAGAGAACTTAAGTTCCTCTGCCCTTAATGCTTAACCGAGACTTGCGCTCCCTGGTGAGGGACTAGTAGTTTCCTTTTATCAGTTCCTGGGCCACCCCCCTTATCTCGGAGGAGGGCCAACTGTGCAAGCACAACTAGAGGAGGAGGCAGGTCTCCAACTTCGATAAGGAGGCTATCGCACAACTACTATGCATACCGGGGCAAGATTTCACCCAAACCGCCGCAGGGAGATGAGTGTGGATCATGCGCACCAACACATGGATGATATTCCTACTTAACAACATTCTACCCAGCGACCACAACTCCGATCTCCCCTCCCAAAGTGTCAACTAGTTTATGCCATCATGACATAGGTAAGTATCAACATGGCTCAACTGATTTCTGATGCCATCTACTATTTGCAGGGATCGCGCCCTTAAGACACTCAGTGGACCCGGAGAAGTCCAACAGGGTCCTGGGGGTTTCCAACTTTGATTATGACTCTCTGTCAGTTCTACAGAGTGTCTGTCGCCCCCAGCAAGGTCATTAGGCCCCCTATTAAATAGGGCCTTCATCGAGAAGTACTGTGCCCCCAGGCGGGCGCAGGGCAAGGCACCACAACAGCCTGGGGATGGCCGGCAGCGGGCAACAGACGCACCACCACCACCTCCAGAGTCCACCTCATCTCATCTACAAAGGTTGTAGCATTGCCTACGACACATGGCTGACCAACAGGCGGCCAACCACCAGGGTAAGTATGAGCAGGTACTAGGCCCGTGATCGACAAGTCGTCATTATGCGTCCGACTCAAGACGTTAAAGAAGAACTACTAGGAGGCAACCTAGAATTGGCTACGAAGAAGCTCCCCGCGAAGTGTTCCAGGAAGGGCACCATTGAAGAGGGTTCCAGTGCGGCCTCACAAGCCGACACAGGCTTTGACAAACACTGATTACAGAGTGTGAAACATCAGTAGCATTTCGAGGCCATCAAGGGATGGTCATTCCTAAGACAGAGACAGGGGCAGCTAAGGGATGATGAATTTCTGCACTTCCTTAGAGGAGGTGGAGCCATACAACCGGGATCGCCAAACTTATGATTTATCCTTCATTACTACTTTTAGTTATTTTGTTATTCTGTTATTTCCCTTGTGATCTGACATTATCTACTTCCAATTATTATGTCCATTGTGATTGAACTAAACATGCAGTTATCTGTCGCATTGTGAGTAATTTACAGCTTTTGGCATATGGTCGTACTTACTTTACGATGATTTGTCTGAAACGCAAAAATGTGTGTAAGTCTAGTGTACTTTCATTCACACGCCTTTTTTCAATAAAATTTAATCTCGGGTATCAACCGTGCCCAGGTTACAAGTTGTTTTAAATCTTTTGAAAAATGGCCAAAACAAAAAAACAACAAAAAAAAACAAGAACAAAAAATATATTTTTTGACTAAAAAGCCAAGACGCTTTCAAAAAGAAATAAACTCCAGCTCTTTCTTCGAAAAAGATTCACCGATCAAAACACAAAAGGGTTTTGTTGCAAAAATGTGTATACACCTGAAGGGTGAATGCTGTGAAAATTTTCCCGAACACCCAAAATGGACTCGGATGAATGCATGAATTGATAAAAGAGCATGTTTTTGGAAACACTGGGTTGACTTAAATAGGAAAAACGAATCCTGATCCCTAGTGTCACATGACCACAAAACTTGATGCTTGAGTGTCCACATAGGTGCATGCATGACCAGTTTTGCATCAAATTTCTGAATCGTTATTGTTGCACGCGTGTCATGGAAATAATGTGGGACATTCCTTTATCTCTGAACCACTGGCCCAACCAACACCCTGACATATATCATGTCCAGCCATTCTACAAGCTTTGTGCCAAAATCCCAACTCACCATAAACCTTGACCCGGGATGAGAATTTCCATCGTCGCCCTCGGAAGAAAACAAAAAAAGAAAAAGAAAGTTCCCGATCAAAGATCGGAAGAAAACAAAAATAGAAAAAAGTTCGCGATCAAAGATCGGAAGAAAAAAAAAGTTACCGATCAAAGATCGGAAGAAACCACCACTTGAAGTGGTCCTCTCCCTTTGATTGCCAACCAAAATCTTGTGCACTAGTGACATTCTCGTCCCGCACTAAACAAAAACAGAAAAGGGAAAGGCCAAAACACTCAGCCAAATTTCTCACCAAAACACCATTCCCGAAAATGTCCTATTGATCCATGATCATGCATGTAATCTTTGATTTGATAGGAAATGATTTTCAAAATCAAGTCATGACATATCTATGGTTTGGAATTAGGATAAAACACTTGCCTATGTGAGATTGATACACTCCGAGTGATTTTCTTCTATTTTAGTTGGACCCAGTGTTTCCTCTAAATGGTCGTTTAGAGACGAAATGCTAACATCCAAAAATCTCATTTGTGGTTATGAGAAAATTTTGTCAGCATACTCTCCTTCCCCAATAGACACATTATTTTTCTCCAAAAATTATATGTTGCTCTGATCAGTTGGAGGTTTTGTTTCTTTACTAAAGCATGTTTTGATTCTAGTGAAAGAACACCGAGACTATTTTTAGTCTCACACTGCTTTCTCAAGAACTACGTAGGTCTGAGTTCCTCATCACAAATTGAGGATACGTAGGAGAAAAATTGCCGCTTTTGTCGACCACCCCATCCTGCTATCGTGACCCGTGAGTTCGGTAGCATGCAGAGACGCCTTACGGTTATCTGCACCTCGTCATTTAGAGAAACCAAGTCTGATTGACAAGCAGAGACCAATGTGGTTGTCTACACCCTTTCCGGAGATGTCAGCATCTTCCGGCCGAGACTCTTTTGGTGTCACAACATCTGCTGATCTTGACCCTTGAGTCAGGCGGCAGGAGGATATACTCAAGTGATTATCCGTACAAAGACAACATCTGCTGATCCTGACCCATGCGTCAGGTGGCAGGCGAATATACCCAAGTGATTATCCGTAGAAAGACAACATCTGCTGATCCTGACCCATGCATCAGGTGGTAGGCGGATATACCCGAGTGATTATCCATACAAAGACAACACCTTCTGATCCTGACCCATGCGTCAGGTGGCAGACGAATATACCCAAGTGATTATCCGTACAAAGACAACATCTGTTGATCTTGACCCATGCATTAGGTGGCAGGCGGATATACCCAAGTGATTATCCGTACAAAGACAAGATCTGGTGATCCTGACCCATGCGTCAGGGGGCAGGCGTAAATACCCCAAGTAGTTATCCGTACAAAAGCAATATCTGCTGATTCGACCCATGTGTCAGGTGGCAGGCGGACATACCCAGCGGTTGTCCGTACAAACACACAATTCTGCTACCCTGACCTGTGAGAAGTCAGGTAGCATACAGAGACACCCAAGGGTTATCCGCACACACACATTACAAAGACAAAATGTCTTCAGTCAATGCATGTCTTCAAAAGACGAGAATGACCCTCATCCACATTTCGGAGACGATAATGTCTTTAGTCATTGCATGCCTTCAAAAGGCGACAATGACCCTCATTTACATTTCGAAGACGACAATGTCTTCAGTCATTGCATGCCTTCAAAGGCGACAATGTCCTCATCTACATTTTGATGACAACAATGTCTACAGTCATTGCATGCCTTCAAAAGGTGACAATGTCTTCATTTGCATTTCGAAGACAATAATGTCTTCACCTCAAAAACTTCAATATCTTTTACCCCTGTGCTTCTTAGGACTCGACGTCCTTTGTTTGTACGCTTTAAAAAAAAGAGTGAAAATGAAAATGAAAATGAATTAAATGAGAAAAGAAGGAATTTCAATGTATTCATGCCTTCATGGGTTTTACTGCTTGGATTCGCACTAGTTGCCGGTCAGGTGAGGTTTGGCTCGAACAAAATTAGTGTCTTATCTCCAATAAAAGATAAATAAAGAGGGGCAATTGTCATACCGTAATTTCGTTCGGGGACATTGTTTGTCAGCATGCAGACCTTGGTTGATCACTTCGGAATACTTAACACCCATCGCCTTGGAATCCGTAAAGTTCCGGGACGTTTCGGAAAGAAAACAACAAAAAACACAACAATAGAGGGTGAACTTATCAAACATGGGGGGTACGCTCAGGAATCTTCCTCAAGAAGACTCTGGGCGGCAACCACCTCTATTTTGTTAAAAAAATGGCATTCGGGGCTTCCGTAAAATTTATAAAACCCTTGGGTAAGCATATTTCACTTAATATTGGTGAAAAGGAAGAGAAAGAAGAGGAAAATCAAGTCCGAAACGCTTCCGTAAATTTTCCCTAAAGTACGAAAAGCGGGGTGAACTTAGTAATTGGGGGTGCGCTCAGGAATCTTCCTAAAGAAGCCTCTGGGCGGCAACCACCTCCCCTTTCTCCTATAAATAGGGGAAGGGGGCTGAGTTTAAAAGTCCAACATTTTTTTTGCAAAAAGCTTTCACTTGAAATTAGTGAGGAGAAGAAGAAAGAAGGAGAAAATCCCAGCCGAGGTGTTTCCATAACGCTTCTGATACATTTTCATGATCGATTATGTGGACGTTCTTCGCCGTTCTTCAGCGTTCTTCGTTCGTTCTTCATTGTTCTTCGTTTTTCAACCGGTAAGTGTTCGAATCTGAGACTTTCAATTCAATTCTTGTTTTGTCTGCTTTCATCTTCATCTCGTTCACTTTCGATTTTCTTTTCTTCCACTTTTAACGAGCTTTTTACAGTTTATTTAAGCCATTACCTCACCTAATAATTGATAAAATGAATTTCAACCGATCATTTGTTTTGTAATCTTGTTTAATCACTATTAAAATAAATACAACCGATCGTTCACGTAGTAACTTCGGTTAAATAAAAAAAGCAAAATAACAATAAAATAATCAAAATATCTTAAAAAAAAATAATAATAGAATAATCAAAATATCTTCAAAAAAATAATAATAAAATAATCAAAATATCTAGAAAATAATAATAAAATAATCAAAAAAATCAATTGGACGTTTTTCTTTGAAAGTTTCCTTGAATGAATTGACTAATGATCAAAGTGAAACTAAGGCTAAAATTAACTCACAAACCAAGCTTTGTCCGCAAAAGTCACTCAAAACCGTTGTAAGGTCCAACGCCTTAAAACGATCCTGTTTGCTTTTATTGGTTAAAATGGACCATTCAAAGCATAAAATCAACACATAACTTTATCTTTTTTGCAAGAACTACGTAGGTCTGATTTCCTCATCGCAATTGAGGATAAGTAGGAGCAAAAGCCTCGCTTTTGTCGACCACCCCAAGAGATCGTTAATGGTGCAACGCCTTAACGTTTCTCTCCTTTCAAAAACAAGAGATCGTTTAATGGTCCAATGCCTTAAATAACCTTTGTTCAATTAAAATTTATCTTGCAAAAAAAGATAAAAACAACTTAACCAACATTTAGTTCTGAAAGAACTATGTAGGTCTGATTTCCTCATCGCAATTGAGGATACATAGGAGCGAGGAAAACACCCTTGTCGACCACAAAAAGATAAAAAATACAAAAAGGCCCACAAAAAGATAAAAATACAAAAAGGCCCAAAAGATAAAAAACATAAAAAAGGAAAAATACATAATTTTGAAGTCATGTCTAGCACACTTGATTAGAGGTTGTCGTCCCTTGTGACGAACGCGTGGGGTGCTAATACCTTCCCCGTGCGTAAAAACAACTCCCGAACCTTTCACACTTAAATTTTGTAGACCACATGTTTCGGTCTTTCCGACGTTTTCCTCAAATAAACGTTGGTGGCGACTCCGCGCGCCTTCCTCCCTTGGAAGACGCACCCGTGAGCCTCGCGTCGCCCTCTCGCCGAAGGGTAGGTTGCGACACTTAGGTAGCAAGAGACCTTTGTTAGTTTCCCAAAATGCCTTTGTTAATCATGTAGATAGCAAAAACATTTCTTTTGGAAAAGTTTGAATATATTGCTTGTTTGGTAGCAAGAAGGCCTCAAAGGGTGTATATTGCATGATAGGTAACCAAGATACCTCATTGGCTTAATTAACTTAGGTAGCGAAGATGCCTTTGTTAATCACGTGGGTTGCACAAATACTTTCTTTGAAGAGGCCTCATAAAGTGTACACATTTTGAAAAGAAAAATGCTTCATAAAGTGTACATATTTTGCGAAGAAAGATGCCTCTTAAAATGTAAATGTTGTACATTGGGTAGCAAGAGGCCTTGTTGATGTAATTTGCAAAATGCCTGGCCGATGGGTAGCAAAATATTGATGTGCCTTGACTATGCATTTGGGTTTTTCATAGGTAGTGAAAGTGCTTTGAATATGCATATGTGGTTTGCTTTAGATTCACTTCCAAAAAGATTTGTAGGCTACTGTTACGAGACTTAGCTTGTGAAATGACAATTCCTTGAAAAATAACTTTCTGAATGTTTGTTTTCTGTAGGTGATGGCTCCGAAGAAGCTCTCCACAAAGAGGTCCAGAAAGGACACATCTGGGGAAGGCTCCAGTGCCGCCCAGGATTTTGATAGTCACCGATTTCGGAGTGTTTCGAGGCCATCAAAGGATGGTCGTTCCTCAGGGAGAGGCGGGTCCAGTTGAGGATTGATGAATACACTGACTTCCAAGAGGAGGTAGCTCAGAGGCGATGGACTCAGCTTGTATCACCTATGGCTAAGTTCGATCTCGAAATTGTCCTGGAATTCTAGGCCAATGCCTGGCCCACCGAAGAAGGTATCTGTGACATGCGCTCGTGGGTATGGGGCCAATGGGTTCCGTTTGACGCAGACACCCTCAACCAGTTGTTGGACCACTCGTTGATCCTGGAAGAGGGTCAGCAATGCGAGTATAGCTAGAGGAGGGACCAGGCTAACGGTTTCAACGAGGAGGCCATCGCCCAGTTGCTGTGTTCACCAGGGCATGATTTTGCCCGGACTGCCACATGGAGGCGGGTGCGGATCATGCGCACCAGCATGACCACCCTGACCCAGATGTGGATGACGCTGCTGCTCAACAACATCCTCCCTAGCGACCACAACTCTAACCTTCCCCTACCGAAGTGTCAATTAGTGTATGCCATCCTTACGAGAATGAGCGTTCACGTGGCTCAGCTGATCGCAAATGCCATTTATATTTTTGCAAGTATGAATCTCACGAGATACCCCTTGGACCCGGAGAAGTCCAACAGGGCCTTGGGGTTTCCGGCTTTGATCACGGGCCTCTGCCAGTTCTACGGAGTGCCCGTTATACCCAGCAAGGTCATCTGACCTCCTATCACTAGGGCCTTCGTTGAGAAGTATTGTACTCCCCGACAAGTACAGGACAGAGAACCCCAGCCGCAGGCAGCAGACGCACCGCCGCCACCTCGGCAGGCCGCTTCGGCTAGGCCATTGAGCCTAGAGCATTACCTACAGCATGTGGTTTGCCAGTAGGCAGCCAACAACCGCGGATAGGTGCAGTTGCATGAGTGCCTCTACCGGTTCAGCCTCAACTAGTAGGATCAGGGTTCCACCCCTCTTATATGCCCTACCCTGGAGCAGTTCGGAGCTGCAGTTGCATTGCTTGGAGACTAGCCTGAAGCTCAGACAGGGGCAGGACTCGCAGGGGCCCCCGGAGTCGAGGACAAAGCCCAAGAAGATGAAGACATGGCTGACTTATTCAACTTCTTGGGAGGAGGCGGATCCATGCGATCAGGAGCATTGGACTCGTGATTTCTTTTCCATTATTATCTATTTTCATTTATTGTTATGCACGTTACTGCTTTCATTGTTATTATGTGCTGACTTTACTTTTCAGTTGTCCCCATAATTACTGCTTTCAATCGATTTGACATTGCGTTTAGGTGTTACTGTCCGTTGTGTTATTTTGTTACATGTCGCGATTTACCGTTTGTTGGTTCTCTGTCGTACTTACTTTACGACTTTTGTCCGAAACCAAAAAAAGTGTGTGTGTGTGTAAGCGTGTAAGCTTTGTGAACCTTCATTCATACGCCTTTTTCAATAAAAAGTAATCTTGGGTATCAATCGTGCCCAGGTCATAAGCTATTTTTCAGCTTTTGAAAAAAAATGGCCAAAACAAAAAAAACAACAACAAAACAATAAAAATAATAAAATAAAATAAATAAATCTGGTTAACTAAAAAGCCAACATTCTTTTGCAAGGAAGTAAACTCCAGTTTTTCTTTGAAAAGATTTGGCATTCAGAACACAAGGTTGTTTTGAAAAAAAATGTGTGTGTATGCCTCTGAAGGGTGAATGCTGTGAAAATTTTCCTGAACGCCCAAAGTGGACTCGGATGAAGGCATGAATTGATAAAAGAGCATGTTTTGGAAACACTGGGTTGACTTAAATAGGGAAAATGAATCTTGAGCCCTAGTGTCACATGACCATAAAAACTGGATGCTTGAGTGTCCACATGGGTGCATGCATGACCAATTTTGCATAAAATTTCCAAATCATCATTGTTTCATGTGTGTCATGGAAATAATGTGGGACATCCCCTTTATCCCTGAACCGCTGGCCAAACCAACGCCCTGACATATATCATGTTCGACCGTTCTACAAGCCTTGAGCCAAAATCCCAACTCACCATAAACCTTGACCCGGGATGAGAATTTCCATCCTTGCCCTCGGAAGAAGGAACAGTGGGGTCTCCCAAGAAAGAAGAGTCACTCACTGTTGAGCTGCTAACACGCTTCAGAAACAAAAGAAAAAAAAAAAGAAACAGTTCCCGGTCAAAGATCGGAAGAAAATGAAAGAAAAAGAAAAAAAGAAAGTTCCCGGTCGAAGATCGAAAGAAAACCAAGGGAAAAAGAAAATCCCCGATCAAAGATCGGAAGAAAATGAAAGAATTATAAAGAAGGGTCTTCGGACCAGACAAATATCCAAACAATACAGAATAGCCACAACCAAATAAGGAAAGAAAGGAAACCACAACTTGAAGTGGTCCTCTCCCTTTGGTTGTCGACCAAAATCCTGTGCGCTGGCGACTTTCTCGCCCCAAACTAAACAAAAACAGAAAAGGGAAAGGCCAAAACACTCAACCAAATTTCCTACCAAAAACACTATTCCCAAAAAGGTCCTATTGATCCATGATCACGCATGTAATCTTTGATTTGATAGAAAATGATTCGCTAAGTCAAGTCATGACATATCTATGGTTCGGAATTAGGATAAAACACTTGCCTGTGTGAGATTGATACACTTTGAGTGGTTTCTTTCAATTTCAGTTGGACCCGGTGTTTCCTTTAAATGGTTGTTTATGAGCGAAATGCTAACATCCAAAATCTCATTTGTGGTTATGGGAAAATTTTATCAGCATACTTTCCCAATAGACACATTGTTGTTCTCCAAAAATTATATGTTGCTATGATCAGTTGGAGGTTTTGTTTCTTTACTAAAGCATGTTCGAATTTTAGTGAAAGAACGTCGAGACTATTTTAGTCTCACATCGCTTTTGCAAGAACTACGTAGGTCTGAGTTCCTTATCTCAAATTAAGGATACGTAGGAGCAAAAGCCCCGCTTTTGTCGACCACCCCATCCTGCTAGCGTGACCCGTGAGTCCGGTAGCATGCGGAGACGCCTTACGGTTATCTGCACCTCTTTTGGTCTCACAACATCTGTTGATCCTGACCCTTGAGTCAGGCGGCAGGCGGATATACCCCAGTGATTATTCGTACAAAGACAACATCTGCTGATCCTGACCCATGCGTCAGGTGGCAGGTGAATATACCCAAGTGATTGTCCGTACAAAGACAACATCTGCTGATCCTGACCAATGCGTTAGGTGGAAGGCGGATATACCCAAGTGATTATCCGTACAAAGACAACATCTGTTGATGCTGACCCATGCATTAGGTGGCAGGCGGATACACCCAAGTGATTATCCGTTCAAAGACAACATCTGTTGATCCTGACCCATGTGTAAGGTGGCAGGTGAATATACCTAAGTGATTATCCGTACAAAGACAACATCTGTGGATCCTGACCCATGCGTCAGGTGGCAGGCGGATATACCCTAGTGATTATTCATACAAAGACAACATTTGTTGATCCTGACCCATGCGTCAGATGGTAGGCGGATATACCCAAGTGATTATCCATACAAAGACAACATCTGCTAATCCTGACCCATGCGTCAGGTGGCAGACGAATATACCCAAGTGATTATCTGTACAAAGACAACATCTGTTGATCCTGACACATGCGTCAGGTGGCAGGCGGATATACCCAAGTGATTATCCATACAAAGACAACATCTGCTGATCCTGACCCATGCGTTAGGTGGAAGGCGGATATACCCAAGTGATTATTCGTACAAAGACGACATTTGTTGATGCTGACCCATGCATCAGGTGGCAGGCGGATACACCCAAGTGATTATCCGTTCAAAGACAACATCTGTTGATCCTGACCCATGTGTAAGGTGGCAGGTGAATATACCTAAGTGATTATTCGTACAAAGACAACATCTGTGGATCCTGACCCATGCGTCAGGTGGCAGGCGGATATACCCTAGTGATTATTCGTACAAAGACAACATTTGTTGATCCTGACCCATGCGTCAGGTGGTAGGCGGATATACCCAAGTGATTATTCGTACAAAGAAAACATCTGTTAATCCTGACCTGTGCGTCAGGTGGCAGGTAGAGACACCCAAGGGTTATCTGCGCCCACACACAATTCTGCCACCCCGAACTGTGAGAAGTCGGGTAGCATGCGGAGACACCCTTTGGTTATCCGCACACTTTCTTTCATTATTCCAAGGCTATCAAAGTCCTTTTATCCTCCTAGGATGAGCAAGTCCGGTGATATCTAGGATGATGATAGTCGTTTGTTTCTAATCATCTTTTTTAGATTTTTTCTATAGATACTTTTTGTTATCCAAGGACAATCAAGTAAGATGACGCGCCAAGAACCTCTTCTGCTGTCCAGAAATGATCGAGTCCGATAGCATCAGAGACGTCATGGTTTTCACTAACAGAGCTATTGGTCGGTCGGGTAAGGATTTAGCTCGAACGAAATTAGTGTCTTATCTTTACTTCCCTTTTATCTCCAATAAAAGATAAGTAAAGAGGGGCAACTGTCATACCCTAATTTCGTCCGGGGACCATTGTTTGTCAGCATGCGACCTCTGTTTGACCACTTCAAAATGTTTAATACCCATTGTCGTGGAATTCGTAAAGTTCCAGGACATTTCGGAAAGAAAACAGCCAAAAACACATAAACGAGGGGGGGTGAACTTATCAAACACAGGGGGTGCGCTTAGGAAGCTTCATCTAGAACACTCTGGAAGGTGGGGGTGAACTTATCAATTAGGGTGTGCGCTCAGGAAACTTCCTCAAGAAGGCTTTGGAGGGGGTGAACTTATCAAAAGGGGTTGTGCTCATAAATCTTCTTCAGGAAGCCTCTGGGCGACAACCACTTCCCCTTTTCTCCTATAAATAGGGGGAGGAGGCTGAGTTTCAAGGATCCCTGACCTCTATGTTGTGTATTTCAGTTGTTTTTAGTGAAAAGAAGTGAAAAAAGGAAGGAAATCCAAGTTGAGGTGCTTCCGTAACGCTTCTGAGACGTTTCCGTGCGCGATTTCGTGAAAATTTTCTGCCGTTCTTTGTTCATTCTTCAGTCTTCAACCGGTAAGTTTTTGAATCTGAGGCTTTCAATTCATTCTTGTGTTGTTCACTTTTATTCTTCATCTCGTTTACTTTCGGTATTCTTTTCTTCCGCTTTTAACGAGCTTTTGACCGTTTATTTAAGTTGTTATCTCGTCAAATAATTGATAAAATGAATTTTAACCGATCATTTGTGTTGTAATCTCGTTTAATCACTATTAAAATAAAATCTAACCGATCGTTCACACTATAACCTTGGTTAAATAAAAAAAGGAAAAAATAATAATAAAATAATCAAAATATCTTTGAAAAAAATATAATAAAATAATCAAAATATCCTTTGAAAAAAATATAATAAAATAATCAAAATATCTTTGAATTAAATAAAAAAAAAATCAATCGGACGTTTTTCTTTGAAAGTTTCCTTGAATGAATTGATTAATAACCAAAGAGAATCTAAGGCTAAAATCAACTCACAAACCAAGCTTTGTCCGCAAAAGTCACTTAAAATCGTTTTGAGGTCCAACGCCTTAAACGGTCCTCTTTGCTTTTATTGGTTAACATGGAGTGTTCAAAAGCATAAAATCAACACATAACTTTACCGCTTTTGTAGGAACTACGTAGGTCTGAGTTCCTCACCACAAATCGAGGATACGTAGGAGCAAAAGCCCCGCTTTTGTCGACCATCCCTTTTCAAAAAAAAACAAGAGATCGTTAATGGTCCAATGCTTTCACGTTTCTCTTCTTTCACAAACCAAGAGATCGTTAATGGTCCAATGCCTTAACATTTCTCTCCTTTCAAAAAAATCAAAAGATTGTTTAATGATCCAATGCCTTAAACGACTTTTGTTCGGTTAAAATCGATCTTACAAAAAAAGGATAAAAAAAATTAACCAACGTTTAGTTCTAAAGAACTACGTAGGTCTGATTTCCTCATCGCAATTGAGGAATACGTAAGAGCGAGGGAAACACCCTTGTCAACCACATAAAAAGCATAAAAATACAAAAAGACATAAAAAAGGAAAATAAAACAAATTGAAGTCATGATATTGCACATTTAATTAAAGGCTGTCGTCCCTTGTGGCGGACGCGTGGGGTGCTAATACCTTCGCCATGCATAAATACAACTCCCAAACCTTTCACACTTAAAGTTCGTAGACCGCATCTTGGTTTTTTCGATGTTTTCCTCGAATAAATGTTGGTGGTGACTCCGCGTGTCTTCCTCCCTTGGAAGACGCACCCATGAGCCTTCGCGTCGCCCTCCCGCCGAAGGGTAGGTTGCGATAGCCAACACCTATTGTAAAACTAGTATCAGATGTGGTATTTTAGTTTTTCTGTTTTCCAAATGTATACATTAGCTTCATGTATTTATTGGTTAATTATTGGTTTCGTTAATCATATAGGTTTCAGCCATTAGTCCAAATAAAGTGATTGAAGTTGTTCAACTAGTGAATGATGTTGCTGTAGATGACCCCTTGCATGAGTTGATAAAGAGCCTGGTTGACATTTATGAGAAGCCTGTTCAGTTGGCGTGGGATCTTAGTAAATTTGGAATTCTAGATGTAGATGCATCCTTGTTCGTAACATGTGCTGAGGTCAATGAAATAATATCAGGCGTATAATGCTTGAACATAGCTATACAGTTGTGGACCATGTAAGTAAAATTGATGCCATTGATTATTAAATCCATATTGGTGCGCTATATACATGATGATAACTTAATTTGTGAAATGTTCAAAATAGGTATATGGATGAATGGAGTAATAGCTTGGGTCATGGATTGGTGTATGGATTCCTTGAGCCGCAATCAATACTCAATGCAAAGGATAGACGTGGCCAATGTCAAGAATATATCGAGAAATGGCTTAAGGAATCACATCGAAAGGTGTATCTAGGAGCTTATTTGAATCAGTAAATAAAATATATTTATGGTATCCCAGTAAAGGATGTTTGTGTTATTCATACATCACTGTTGTGTCAATTACAGGGCCCATTGGCAGCTGGTTATTTTGTGTCCTATAAACAATGTTATTGTGTGGTTTTGTTCGTTGCAGAAAAAGCCAAATGTTCATATAAAAGCTGCAATTAACAAGTTAAGTAACATATTTTAAGTCGTTGAATGTATTTTAAACATGGGCACGTAAATAGGGTTGCCCACATTAGCTTACGATTTTAATCTTTCAATGCAGTGCATTTAAGACATTAAATATGACTTCTGACGGGAAAATTCATCAAAGTACACCCCAGTGGATTGAAGTGAAGGTTAGTCATACAATTAAACAATGTTTCCAAATGATAATCTTATTAAACATCTGAATTCTAACATTCAATGTAGAGTCACGTTCAAAGCAGAGGCTATGAGTGTGGCTATTATGTCATGCATTGGATGTGGAACATAATCAGCGGGGAGTTGAAGACTGATTGGACCATGGTAAATTTTCTATCCCCAAAAGGATGACAACAAATCTTTATTTTTGATTCCTTTTTTACCAGAAAATCTCTAATTACTTGTATTTTATAATGTGTAGTGGTTTGGTGATGGCATGCCACTAGACATCGACACCATCACAACATTAAGGAAAAAATGGGCAGCATATTTTTTAAGAGTTAGAAGCATCCAATGTAGAAAGCTTTAGATGACATGCCAACAACCACTTTGGTGTTTTTCATGTATTTGTTTAAGTGTTAGAAACAATTTTTCTGCTGTAATGACTATTATTTGCGAATAAAAATATATATTTGTTCATTTCATTTTGGTATGCATACACTTAAACATTGAGACAATGCATTGTATTTGCATTCGGAATTAGCTTGGGTAGGATATGTGTTTGTTGTGCAACCAAGTTGTCAATTTTTGCAGGTCTTTGGAAAGGTGTGCTTTTGAAAAATACTAATGATACCGAAATTTTAGAATCTTCATTATGAGGTGTGGAGTCATCATGGGCAAGCGTAGTGTTGTAAAGTGTAAGGCCCCTTAAAAGGGTAAGTCATAATAATTTTTGCTTTTGCTTCCAATTTGTCATTATTGGTGGCTAAATGTGTTTCTTTATTGGTACTCGAGTCTGTAATGTGTACACAGGCACTGGTTACATCAGGTGATGTGGAGCACGAGACAACAATTTCTGACAAGCCTTTCATAACTACAAATATCGTAGTCGTCGATATTAAGATACGTAATGTTGACCCAATGGGCTTTATTGATTGTTAATATTGTTTGATTTTAGAATCTTATATGTTCACAAGCTTTTATTTGCTTTTATATATCAATGACCAGATTGGAATAGGCCTTATGGTTTGCCAGCAGTTTAGGGGAATCAATGGAATTTGCTTTTATACCAGTAGTTTAGTTTAAAGTCTGCATTTGAAGTCTATGATAGCATCATAGTGTTTGCCACATCACCATTTCCATATAACCTATACCTCACAACCACACTTACCCTTGAAGTATGTTCAAAAGTTGAATAAACTTCATGAAGCAGCCTTAATACTAGGTTCTTAATTTCAACTAAATGACTAGTTCTTGTAAAATCTAATGTTTGTTTTCTCCATACCAACTGGTCATGAATTTTTCTTTTGCAGATTGTCATCACAGGTCTTGTAGCAGCCATAATAGATAAAGCTGGCATGAAGCTCCTACTTATAGTAAATTCAAAGCCCCAATTTGGGGTGACTTATCTCTGCACTAATAATTCAACTGGTTTTTAGTATGCCTGGAAGTCCATTTCAAAGAGGAAGCTTGTGAGTAGATCCGACAAGGAGGACATGAAGAGGGGCATTCAAATCATGCTGCATTTGAGTGGAGAATCTAACATTGTGGAGTTCAAAGGTGCTTTTAAGGATAAGCAATCAGTTCATGTGGTTATGAAGCTGTGTGCTGGTGGTGAACTTTTTGACAGGATTATTGCCAAGGTCCACTATAGTGAAACAACTGTTGGTTCAATATGTAGGCAGGTTGTTAAGGTTGTTAACACCTGCCATTTTATGGGTGTCATTGATAGGGATCTCAAGCTAGAGAATTTCTTGCTATCTAGTAAGGATGGCGAGGGACTTCTCAAGGCCACACATTTTGGCTTACCAGTCTTCATTGAAGAAGGTAAATTTTGTTATCCATTTGTTGGCCTTTTGCTATCAATTTTTATTTGTTGTGTGGATTCCTGAAAGATAACTATGAGATTTGTAGCATACTTATGAATAAACTTCTAATAGGTGAATGATATCGTGGCAACGTTAGTTGTAGCAGAATACTGGGATAATGATGTCGTGGTTGCTGTCATTTTGGGTATTGGAACCAATGCTTGCTATGTTGAATAGATCAGTGCCATTCGTAAGTTACAGGGCCATGTCTCTTCTTCTGAGAAAATGGTTAATAAACAATTATCTCCTTTGTTTCATCATATCTTGTTTTAATGCTTTATATGAACTAGATCATCTTAATCTGAGAACAACATTCCTTGATTCTCACATCATTAGCACCATAGGGGTGCTTTCTCAAATGGTCTCCCTTTAACCAAGATCGATAGGGAAATGGATGTTGCTAGCATCAATCCGGGTGAGCAGGTACATTTTGGTAGCAACATTCTTCATAATTTAGTTATTCTGAAATAGTAGAAAGTAGAACAATCATTCTCTACATATTACTTGGCAGATATTTGAAAAGACAATCTCGGGAATGTATCTAGGCGAAATTGTTAGACGAGTGCTGCTGGAAATGGATGAAGAGGGTGGTTTGTTTGGAAAATTTCTTTTGCAGATCTGAGTTAAATTTGGTAATATGGCTTTCACTCTATACATGTAGCTCTAATTTCATTCACTGCATACATGTAAGAGTCAAATTTCCCCTCCAGAAACTATCTACACCTTTCATTCACTCTGCAAGTTTCCCCTCCACAAACATTATCAAATGTCTTAGTTGGTTCAAAATATTTCATGTTACTGTGAGTGTAACTGGGATTATTGTGCAGTTGGTGGTTAAGAGTCAAATTTTAGCCCGTGGACGAGGTTTGGGAACTTTCAAAAGCGGCCTTAAGGGAGGAGTGCACATTGTTAAGATTGACCAGGTTGAAGACATAGTTGGTAATGCATGTCTCCTTTATTCCTCTATTTGCATATTTTCTTGTTCTCATTTTATGTCCTTGGCTTTCAATACAAAACTCTGTACTATAGCATAACATGCTCATATATATGTATTGATTATTGAACTCATAGAGGATATAATATTCTATAATCTAATTTTCAGTGTTTTTTTTTGTTAGTGCTATTATTATTTCGTTGTTGTCATTGTCATTATTATTATTTCGGGGAAGATGCTTGGGCAGATACTAGTTACCAAATAGACTGGTCCTCAGGGAAAAATAGTTAGCAAGGTTTGAAATTATTCATTCTATATGTAGATATGATAGCATTCAGTATGCATGTATATGTCAGGAATTTTAATTTCTAAAAATTGAATTTTTTTTAGGCAATGCAATGATATGAACCTTCACACACATACACACACACACACACATATATATTATACTTGAGTAGTTATTGTTTATTTTTTTTATGGAAATATATGCCACCTTTTTTGAACCTCCATGGGTATTTTTTCTTATCTGTAATATGTTTAGATAATAAATTGGTGCTTCCAATCGTTACTTCACATTTACTTTTTTTTATTGACCCTGTTTGTAGAACTGCTAAAGTGGCCACCAAAGTAATCTGAACATTTTTTATTTTAAAAGTTTTCTATTAATTGTTATTTAAGTTATTAACTCATAACCACTTTTTCCATTGGATCTGATAATGAAAGTAAATTTCATGTTAATACTTAATACAATAGGAAATTGCAAATACATAATGTAATGCTCATACTTTTGCTATTTTTTAAAACTGGATACACGACAATAGCTACTACTTTGCACATATTTTGAGTATCATTCAATCCATTTATATAGGAATATACACAAAAAGGGGTTGTTTGTTTGATGTTGAATTTTCAATTTTATACAGGTTTACTTGTGTGAAAAACTGTCACTAGTAAATGAGATGTACATTGCTATAACACTGGATCGTACGAGTGTTGGTCCAGTAAGTTTCCTATTTCAAAACTTTTTCTTTCATTTGCTTTATATACAAATTTAAATTCTTACAACTTCTATATCATGTTTAATGTATGGCTCTATCTTCCCTTCAATTACACACTACTACTATTAATACCAAATTATTCCTTATTAAACAACTCATCTTAGGCTACCTACTTACCTTGAGTTTGTATATCAAATATATGATTGCATTATAAAGCTAATGACATTACAATCGTGCTAATATATAGTCTTTTTTTGTTTTTTCAGCTTCTCTCTGTGTCTGTTGTTAAGGATAATATCTTGGAGGCTGTCAAAGTTTTAATTGGTCCTCTCAATTTTTGGGAAAAAATAATTATTTAATTTAGGAGCTACTTTATAAAAAAAAATTAATAACTTTTTTTCTATGAAAAAACAATTTTTTTCAACCTCTTATTTTTATTTAATCTATCATTTCAATCTTTATTTTTTAAATAAGTTTTAATATTCATTCAGAAAAAATATCAATAATTAAAAATAATCTTTATTTCAAGGACGGTGCCTACGTAAGCACCGTCTTAGAAAGCTAGCTTTTAAGGACGGTGCTTACGTAGGCACCATCTTAGAAAGCTTGTGCCTACGTAAGCACCGACTTCGAAAGTTGGCTATTTTCTAAGACGGTGTCTTCTTACCCGTCGTTGAAAGTTAACACTTTCAATGACGTTAACTTCTACGACAATCAACAACCATCTTTGTATGTTGTTTTGGACCTTCGTAGAAAACCATTTTTTAGTAGTGAATATGTATTAAAGGTGGTCAAAATAATGCCTAAAAAAAGAAAAAAAAAATACCAAGTGTAATTTTATTAAGATTTGAGAAAGATGTGAGTGTAATTCATATTTTATAAAATGGTAGTCGAAAACCTGAAATAACTATTTTATAAACACACGTCATTTAAAAACATGGGATAATTCTTGTTACACGTGGTCTATATACAGTTTTGGGAATGCACTAGTTAGTGTGTACTGCTAGCTATTAGATATTTTTAAACTTAAAGCTTTTATTCGACATTTGTCATGTGATGACTGATGCACAATCAAAGCGATGCCGATGCATTGCGTAAGTTAAAAAAAATCTATTGATAATGTATGGATTTTTTCTATAAGCCAATTTTTGGAGAAGTTTTATTTTATTTTAAGGTTCCATTGCAATAAGAAAAATAATAGTTTATATTATGAGATTCAAGCTTATTTGATTTAATACATGTTCGTTAACAATTTTAAATTAATAATGTATGATTTGGAATTAACTAGTCAGATGTACAAATTTGGATCGTGTAACACTATCAAGAAGAAATAATTTTTTGTAAAAAAAAAAAGAAGAAAGAAATAATCATACAGTACCCCCAACATCACAAGTGCATAATGTATACCTTGAACATTTTTTTCAATGTTAGTTGTTAATTGTAATTGTTAGTATATTGTTAATGGAGAGAATTAAACCTGAAAAATTTTCTTTTTTATTTTTTTACCACCAAATCAATCTTATAAGTACTTATTTGGATGTAATAGAGACATAATATAATGATGGTTTCATCGATCATTCTTGTAATACTGGTTCAAAATAAAAATAAATAAATAAATTTAAATATAATATTTTTTGGTAGTTTTATTTTGTTTTCTAAGAGAAACAATCTCATTTGAGTGACATGTTGTTCACATTAGCTCTCAGGTAGATCTAATGATTTTGCCTTAAAAAAATGTCTTGATAAATTGAGAAAGAAGGGTGTTTAAATCTTTTAACTTCAATTCTTATAAGACATGAGACATATTTGATGTACTAGAACAACAAACACCTCCCAATCAAGGTAAAGGAGGCTAGAGGGTCATGCAGCTCACATGTATGGCTTACCTTCCTAATGTCAATGTTCAAACCTTACGTCCTTTATACTATTAGGCTTACACATTTTAAGGTATTTTCTCTTTTACTTTCATGGACAGTGTCCTTCAAATTATTTAGATAGTTTAAAAAAGAGTAATTATAAATTATTCTTAACCTTAATTCTTAAGCATGATATTTTTTTAATGGAACAAATTTCTTAGCCAACACAAACCTTTGATAATAATATTGAATCACAGTCATAAGTAATATCAATATTAATTATTAATATTATTAGTTTTTATTAGTGAAAAATTTAAATGTGACCTCTTTTCTTCTCTTTTTATAAATAAACTAACCTTGTATCTCCACAATCACAACATGTAATGTTAATTGTAAAATGTAATTAAGATAAAGAAGAAATAACGGTGGAAGCATAAATGTTATGTTGTAGTAGTACGAATCGGTTAAGGCAATAAAGGCATCAGAGTGCTTGCTTGGCCATCTCTACTTTCCTTTGATGCATGTCTGCTACTGCCTTCACTTCCCCTACTGTTTCTCCAGTGAGCTGCAATCCAACTTATTATAATAACTCATCAAACAAATAACTTCATAGTAAAGCAAAAACAACTTTTGCGCGTGAGATAGAGAAGAGTGAGAATTGATACAATACAATTCAATACTACAATGCATGCCACGAAATATCAGGAAGTAAGCTAGGGAGAGGAGAGGGAGGGGTGCAATGATGAGTGTTATAGTCTTGCCAGAGAAGTGGGCTCTATGGGAAATCATATGATCACCCTTTTTCTCCTCAAGCCTAGAATAGAGAAAAGCCATCAACAAAACTCTCTTACTTCCTCAATCATACCAATTTTAAAATTAAAATGCCACAAGAATCTATAGTGGCTATATGGAACTAGGAGAGAAGGACAAAATGGTTCAGAAGGGAAGAACCCAGATTGCCTAGTGTATGTATTCATGGATAATAGATGATAAACCTTATAAATAAATAAAATGTGATTTTCTTGTGAGTGAGCTCAATATACTAGTTTCAGTGATTAACAAATTGTAATTTATAAGAATTATTTTAAAAAAATAGTTTCAGTGATAAATATGATATGTTATACTTTTTTAGAGACTATAATAGTGATTTACTCTTATTTGTTAATTTAATTATCCTATATGTCTTTATATATTTAAAGAATGTCAAATAAATATTATAACACTAAAGTGTAAGATATATTGAAAGTCAAACTATGAAAAATTCAAGCAGCTGAAATTAACTTAATGATTCAAAAGGTATAAAATGCTTTGAAAGAGTTTGAAGTATGAACCGATAATAGCCTTTAGAAAGGAGAAATGCATATGGCCTCCAATTTCCTTATATGTCTAACAGGAGCACAAATCTTTTGCACATATATCATAACATTTATAAATAATAGCATGCAACTTAAATAAAAGGTCTTAAGAGAACTTCCTTTAATGGGATCCCAGTCCTTTTGAAATACACAGCTCATAAATATGATCTGCACATTGTAAAAGCTTATGTCAAATAGGAATCATGTTCACTATAGAATCAGTAGATGCCAGATTGGAAACACACCATAGAATAAATACTTGCCATGGTGGCATCACTACTACAAAAATAAGATTTAACATCATCTACTTAACATCAGTTTTGACAAAAACCAATGTTAAAAAATGTGCGGTGGTATTTTTGTAAATAAAATGTCATTGTTTACATCGATTTTTATAAAAACCGATGTTAAAATTGTAATCTTAACATTGATTTTTAAAAAACCGATGTTAATATCGCAGTCTTAACATGGTCAATACTCACGATGTTTTGTGTCCACTCCCCGACACAAAACCCCTTCTCCACTCCTTCAGAACCAACATACCACCCAGTCTTTTCATTTCCTCAAACCCTAGAGTCATTGCTCTCCTCGACAGAATCTTCTTTCCCATCCTCTTCAACAACTCCTTTCATGCCTTCCACCTCCTTCATCGGCGGCTACCATGCATTCCTATGGAGCGGTGAAGGCGCTGGTGGTAGCCCTGGAGAAAGAGACAATGATGGCAAAGGAGGCAAAGGAGAACGCAGTGTGCGTTTTGATTTGGTTATCACAAAAAAAGGAGGAAGAGAAGGCAATGATAGGGAGGGCGGGAGCGATTTTGCATCTAGTGAAGCTTCTTGAAAGGAGGGGGATTGCGCGGGAAGAAGAATGCGGTGACTGTGCAGTACTTGCTGTGTTCGGCGGTGAAGGAGAATAAGGTGAAGGCGGTGAGTGCAGGGGTTATGAGGACGCTAGTGGAGCTTATGGTGGACTTGGGGTCGAGTATGGAGGACTTGGGGTTGAGTATAGTGTACTTGGTGAGCGTGGTGGTGGCGGTGGCAGTGGTGGAGGGGATTTATGATTTCAAGGTAACAATCTCCGTCTCCAATACCAATCGATAATTTGCCAAAGTCGTTTCCTCTTCCATTAACCTTCGTACTTTTAGGACAGGGAGCACTCCACCACCGAGCAACACCACCTTCTAATCCAGGTTGTTGATTCCCTTCAATTAGGTCAAGTTTCTTCGTCGTGTAGCGTAGCGCTTTCTATATTTTCATAGCCATTGAAGTTCAAGAGCAGAAGCTGTGTATTTGTATCGATTTTTATTTATTTTACATAGCCATTGAAGTTTAAGTGTTAACTACTCACCAAACTGTATACTTTTTTTATTCAGCTTGCATAGTTGCAAGTGGAGCTTCAACGCATGAACGCTGAGAACAAGAAGCTAAAAGAGATGCTCAGCCATGTCACTGGTAACTACACCGTCTTGCAGATGCATCTTGTGACATTAATGCAACAAAACCAGCAGCGAACAGAAACCATGGAAAATGGGGTACTTATAAATTCTAAGTATTAATAATTACTGCCTGGTTTCTTTGAATTGACCTTCTTTTCATTTATAACAACATAAACGGTGGGTTAAATTTATGAGATGTTAATAATGATAATGTTGAAATTCAAGTTGTTCAGGGAAAGGTTGAGGATAAAAACCATGGTGTTGGTGGAGGAAAGGTACCAAGGAAATTCCTTGATATAGGTCCCAGTGACAGAGCAAAAGTAGATGATCAAGTATTTGATTCTTCTTTTGATGAAAGAACACGATCGAGCATGCCTCAGAACAATAACGTGAAGCTGGAACAAGAGATGGAGCAAGAAATAACGATGGTAATAAAAGCGAGTTCGGTAGGGAAGAAACTCCAGACTCAGAATCACAAGGTTGGGGTCCCAATAAGCTTCAGAAAGTGAACCCTTCCAATCCTATGGATCAATCCACTGCAGAAGCCACTATGAGAAAAGCTCCCACGGTACGTATTATAATTGAATATAATATGTTTTCATCAATCAATTAGTTAAGTAATTCTCAAAATGAATTATCTAATTTGTTATTGTTGCAGATTAGTGATGGGTGCCAATGGAGAAAATATGGACAAAAAATGGCTAAGGGGAATCCATGCCCTCAAGCATACTACAGATGCATTATGGCAGTTGGTTGCCCATTTCGCAAACAAGTGAGTTTTTCTAATTGATCAACGCATATAATAATAATAATAATAATAATAATAATAATTATTATTATTATTATTATTATTATTATTATTATTATTATTATTAAGCATATGAGACATCAAGTTTGCCAGTTGCTCTATGGACTCAAGCAATAAAGGTTGGAGTTTGGAGGTATGGATCTATATTTTCCTATCTTAACTTTTTCAAATTACTACTATGTAATAGGAATTACTGATATATCAAGTCTATTTTTGTTATGTTTACTATGTTAAAAATTACCATAAGCAATTACTGATTTTACTCACTATGATATTGTGTGTATATGTAAATTTGTTTGGGCCCCTTGGGTGGAGTACCCTCAAGTATAGGGTATTTGGTTTTTCTGAATTATGATGGAAAAAGTGCTGACTTGACTGATGGATAAGGTTGTGTTTGCAGAAATTGATTGTTCAATTGCCTGGGGGTGTGAAGAATCCATGATTCACTTGGGGAGGATATCACATTTTTGTGTTAATTCCTCACAATGTTTTTCGGTGTGGTTGATATAGGCTGGTCTCATGAACAATACTATTGCAAAAAATATGAAAAAATGTTTCAGAATAATTTTTGGGAGGTTGTAAAGAGTGATGGATATCAGCCAATATTCTAATTGATCATATTATTTAGTTTCCTTCTGATTCATTCATTTCCTCTTCTTTTCTCTTTTGATTAATTTTATGTCTCTTCTCTTTTCTGCATATTTTGCTCAACACCGGGGATACGGTGGGGCTAACCATGGAGGAGGACCCGTGCAAAGGATCACATGGGAAATGTTGTAAGGTTTGCTATGGTGGTGCTTCACAAGTTCCAGTTTGATGCAATCCTCCCTAGGAAAGGACCAGTTACCAGAGCCATGAGCAAGAGGCTCCAAGAGGATTGGGCCAGAGCTGATAAAGAAGGCCTTAGGGTTCTCATGAACCTTAGGGTAGATTTTTGAACCCATGGGCCAAGGTTGGGTCCACTCTTCTTTGTAAATATTAGAATAGGTTTTTTTTTCTTCTTTTGGGCCTTGTATTTTGGCCATTCTAGTAGTATAGGGTTTTAGCCTTGTATTTCAAGGCATTTTGAGTAGTCTTTGTAGTAGGGACTTTTTTTTGTATTTTCATGTATTTTGTCATGGGGGTGAGCTTAGCTATTATAAGGGTGTGTAGCTAAGTTCTAGCTTCTCTTCTCAAGGAGGTGAGCTTAGTTATTAGAGGGGTGTGTGTAGCTAAGCTCTAGCTTCTCAAGGAGGTGAGCTTAGTTTTTAGATAGGTGTGTGTAGCTAAGCTCTAGCTTCTCAAAGAAGCTTCTCAAGGAAGTTTTCTTAAGAAAGCTTCTCAAGGAAGCTACCTAGTCTATAAATAGAAGCATGTGTAACACTTGTTGTAACTTTGATGAATGAAAGTCTTATGAGATACACTTCAAAGTTCCACTTCTCTCCCTCTTTTATTCCTTCAATTTCGTGCTCCCCCCTTCTCTCTTTCTTTTCCTCCATTAAAGCATCATCTTCAAGCTTCTTATCCAAGGCAACTCTTGGTGGTGAAGCTCCTTCTTCCTTGACTTATTCCCTAGTGGTTGGTGCCTCCCCTCTCCTCTTCTCCTTTGCCTTCCGCTGCATCTCCATGGTGTAAAATAACCATTGAAGGACCTCATTGAAGCTCAAAGATCTAGCCTTCATAGAAGCTCCACAAGCAAGCTTCCATCCCAGTTCGTGTTCATGTTTCACGTATTTTCTTAAAAAAATCTTCTTTTTTTTCCATAGGGTAGCAGAAGCTATTGATGCTAATGTTAAAACGTGGTCAAGTGTGAAAAAGGAAACTTGAGGGTGTTACCAAGAAAATTACTATATGTATGTGTAAAGATTCTAAATGTGTTTAAGCTCACTGCATATGTTGAGATTGTTATGCCTTGCTAGATATGAACTTGCCATGAATCTTTCTTCTTTTTGCTTACTCTCTTGAAAATATATCATTTTTAAAATTGAGCTTATTGCTGTAAGAATTTGGTTTGGTTACCAAAAACGAAAAGGTAATATTTTTTGTAAAAGATCACTTGCTATTGTAAGAATTTGGTTTGGTTATATGGACCTGGTAAATTTTAGAGAAGAGGTTAGCCTTCCCCCAAAAATGAGAAATGGATTACAAATTCAGAAAAGTGAGATTGCACCTTGTTGTAGAGTTGTGAGTTACAAAATTTGGTGGTCCTTCAGTTTATTTAAGTCAAAGTTAATTGAAAATCTTAGATATATATGACTGAGATGATTTTACTTACATTATATTTCTTTGGTAGAAGTGTCTGCTCAATATGTTATGGTTGCTTATGCAAGAACATTACATCATGCAGGAACATTACATCAATCATATAGTGAAGGAAGGAGCTTTGAGGTAATTGGATGAATTGTCTTCTATTGGCTTCACTATTTTACACTTCTTTAGACGATAAATGACTACAACCATTTGTATTCTTTCGGGGGGATTCCTCAATTCAAAGAACACTTTGGCTCTTTACAACCATCTCTATTAGAGAATGATATGCAAATTAACAAGTAATTTTCTTCTATTCATTAGAAGTGACCACTCCATCAATTGTATCTGCATGTTATAGATTTTGTAATTTATTTGTTTTTTGAAATATTATTGGTAGGTGTCATACCCTAATTTCGTCCGGGGATCATCCGTTGTTGGGATGCGACCCTCATTTGACCACTTCGAGGTATTTGGCACCCATCGTTAGACAATTTGTGAAGTTCCGAGACATGCCGGAAGCCAAAAGAAAAGCGTCATAGCACAATCCGTGAAGTTCCGTGACATGCCGGAAATTAAAAGGAAGTGTTAGTGCGCAATCCGTAAAGTTTCGTAACGTTCTGGAAGGCAAAAAAAGGATGATTACGTATTTCGTAAAGTTCCGCAACATTACGGAAAGAAAACAAGTATCATTACGAAATTCGTAAGTTTCCATAACTTAACTGAAAAAGAATCACAAAAAAAAGGCAGGGGTGTATTTAGTAAAAATGGGGGTTCAAATAGCAACCAGGCCCACTTGGGACTTTCAGGATGTTCCTCGAGAAGGTGGTTGCTTCTGAAGGAAGCAACTTAGTTCGCCTGGGCGAGCTGGGTGGCAAGCATCTCCTTCCTTTTCCTATAAATAGGGGAAGGAGGGAAGAACAAAAAGGTTCAACCCTCCTGGTATCTGAGATTCACTTAAAATTAGTGAGAAAAATTGTTTCCGTGAAAAAAATCCAAGCCGAGGCGCTTCCATAACGTTTTCGTAATGTTTCCGTGGGTGATTTCGCGAAGATTTTCAACCGTTCTTCGACGTTCTTCGTTCGTTCTTCGTCGTTATTCGGTCTTCAACCGGTAAGTTCCCGAAATTGAACTTTTCAATTCATTCTATGTACCCTTAGTGGTCCTCATTTGTTTTCACGTGCTTTTATTTTCATTTCAATTACTTTCCGTACCCCCTTCTGACGTGCTTTAGTCATTTACTTAAGTCATTTTCTCGCCTAATCAAAAATAAAATAAATTTCCACCGATCATTTGAATTGTAATATCCGTTAATTTCTGTCAAAATGAAATCCGACCGTTCGGTCATGCCATAACCACGTTGGAAATCAAAAAGAGGTAAAATAATAATATAATAATAAAAAATATCTTTTAGTAAAATAAATAAATAAAAATCAATCGGACGCTTTTCTTTGGGATTTCTCTTTCTTAATCGAATCGACTAATAACCAAAGTGAAACTAAGGCTAAAATCAATTCATAAACCAAACTTTTGTCATCGCCTAAAAAAGCCATTTTCAAAGGTCCAACGCCTTGAAATGGTCTTTTCCGCTTTTATTGGTTAAGTGTAGATTTCTAAAAAGCCTAAAATCAATATGTAACTTTGTTACCTCTTTCAAAAATAAAGAGATCATTAATGGTCCAATGCCTTAATGTTTTCTCACTTTTCAAAAGAATCTAAAGATTGTCTAATGGTCCAACGCCTTAAATGACCTTTCATTCAATAAAAACATATCTTGCAAAAAAGGATAAAAAATAACTTAAACCAAAACGCTTTGTTCACAAAAGAACTACGTAGGACTGTTTTTCTCATCACAATTGAGGAATACGTAGGAGCAAAGGGAAACGCCCTTGTCGACCACAAAAAAGATAAAAACATAAAAAGGCATAAAAAAGACATAAGAACGTAAAAAGGGAAAAGAATATAAGTCATATTTGCATATTTGATTAAAGGTTGTCGTCTCTTATGACAGACGCGTGGGGTGCTAATACCTTCCCCGTGCGCAAATACAACTCCCGAACCTTTCACTTAGAATTCGTAGATCACGTCTTTTCTGGTTTTTCCGACGTTTTCCTCAAATAAACGTTAGTGGCGACTCCGCGCGTATTCCTTTCTTGGAACATGCACCCGCGAGTCACGCGTCGCCCTCCAGCCGAAGGGTAGGTTGCGACAGTTGACGACTCCATTGGGAACGATTTTTTGAGAGTTAGGCCATTTAATCTTGTGCAAAGTTTTATCATGACATCCTCATTTGTTGGTTTCCCTTTATTTTCCTTATGTTCTTGTGTATATAACTCTTTTATGCTTTTAGTGTGTTTTAAAATGTATGCATGAGGTAAATATTTTCATTTGATGCACACAAACTCCAACACTATTTGCACACACGGTGAGTTGAAAAAGGGCCCTATACCCGGGCTCGTGGGAACATAAGGAGTGGAGGTGAATCTGAGATCATGTTAGGTCTCCGACTTGCTTGATTATAGTGAAACCTTATCTAGAGGTTTCCTCTTTGATAAACATATTGTTGCTAGTAGTCCTTACTGCTGCAATATGTTCTTCAAAGGGAATGATACCTCTAGAGACCATCAAGAGAGATATGACCGCCTTGGGAATTATCACTAAAAGCCCTTTTAGCTCCCTCCCATATAGGTCCCTTAAATAGGGGCACGGAGCAAACATGTTGCGTGCCAGTTTTCCACTGCCATGCATAAGTGTCATGTACCCTTTTGCTTATATTTGTTTGTGAATATTGTCGTACTATGTACATCCCCGTATTGTACCTTTCGCATATGCATCATGCGTGGGTTCCGTCTTAATCCCCTTCCTTGGGCAAGCCAACGGAAAGTCTGTGTCACCTTCTTAAATACATACGTCGGGCACTGTGTTACCCCAAGACGTTGTATCTAAGAAGGAGACAATTTCCCAGGCCCCCGTATTCATAAATTACATCTGTACCATATCCATTTCTTCATGCATTCATCCATTCCACCCATGATAGATGTCGGAGTTTTGATTCGCACTGGGTTTTGTTTCACTTTAGTAAAACATGGGATCAAGTCAAAAGCCTTCACTTAAAAAGAGGTTCTATCAAGTCAAGGTCAAGAGCCTAGGGATCACCAGTCTAAGAGAGTTAGGGCAATTGATGGGTCAGCTCCAGTGGCAAGCTTTTCGCAAAGCTTACGGTAAAATCTGGGACCTAGCCATGGTAGAAGTCTCCACAGAGGCCATTGCCTCCCTCGCCCAGTATTATGATCAGCCATTGAGGTGCTTTACCTTTGGGGACTTCCAGCTATCACCCATGGTGGAAGAATTTGAAGAGATCCTAGGATGTCCTCTAGGGGGAAGGAAACCATACCTCTTCTCAGGGTTCTACCCTTCATTAGCTAGAATTTCTAAAATAGTCCAAATCTCGGCGCAGGAATTAGACCGTCAAAAGCAAGTCGAAAATGGGGTGGTTGGAATACCGAGAAAATATTTGGAGGCAAAAGCAAGAATCTTGGCAGGTAAAGGCAAGTGGTCCCCGTTCATATATATTCTCGCACTGTTGATCTTCGGAGGAGTCCTCTTTCTGAATGTGGATGGGTTGGTGGACCTAGCAGCGATCGACGCTTTTCTTGCCTATCATAACCACAAGGAAAGCCCGGTTGTCGCTATGCTAGCCGACCTATATGACACCTTCGACCGAAGATGTGAAAAGAGCAATACAAGGATTGTTTGCTGTACTCCAGCTCTTTATTTATGGTTAGTTTCGCACCTTTTTCGCCAAGAGATGAGGCATGCTTGCCCATTAGAAAGCCACCGTTCATGCACAGAGAAAGGAGGGGCAAATTGGGACCAACTCTTAGCAAGCAAAGAAGGAGCATCTGTCAACTGGTTCCCTCGATGGAAGGAAGGAAGAACCGGAGTTCTTATTTCATGCGGAGGATTTCCAAATGTTCCCTTGATGGGGACGAGGGGTTGCATCAGCTACAATCCCGTTCTTGCTATAAGACAACTTGGCTACCTTATGAGAGGGGCGCCACTAGAGGATGAGCTCACGCCTGTCATTTCACAAGGTTTCAATAAGACCAACGTGGAGACACTTCTAAAGGTCCGCAAGGCATGGGAGATGTTGCAAAAGAAGGACAAAGAACTCAGGGGCAGTAACAATGGGCCCATCGGTGGCTACCGTAAGTGGTTGAGAGCCCACGTGCAAGGTTTGGATTGGCTCCCGAGTTTGAGAACTGCTAAAAGGGAGGAAGTTGAGGCATCAGAGGAAGACGAAGAGGTGCAGGCCCTTAGGGCAGAACTCAAGCAAGCCCAAACGGTCAAAGAAAGGTTCAAATTAGCAACTCTTAAGATCCAAAAGGAGAATGCCGAACTGAGAGATGTAAATATAGCGACCACCAAGCCCTTGGAACAAGAGACCAAAAGGGCTCGTAGGGAAGAACATGGCCGAAACAAATTCTGAGGGGCTCTGTGGGGCAGTAAAGGGACCAATCACGAGTAGGCAGTTTGATCTTGAAAGATGAGTTAAAGGTTTGCTCAAGGTCCAAAAGAAACTTGTCTCAGCGATTATGCGAGACAGAGACCAACATGTTAGCTATCATCAACAAATACCAAGAAGAGCTAAATCTAGCCACGGCCCACGAGCACAAAGTGGCGGACGAGTATGCCCAAGTGTATGCGGAAAAGGAGGCTAGAGGAAGGGTGATTGACTCGTTACATCAAGAGGCAACAATGTGGATGGACCGATTTGCTCTTACCTTGAACGGGAGTCAAGAACTTCCCCGATTGCTAGCCAAGGCCAAAGCGATGGCAGACACCTACTCCGCCCCCGAGGAGATCCACGGACTCCTCGACTATTGTCAGCATATGATAGATTTAATGGCCCATATAATTAGAAACCGCTAGGAAGTTTGTATTATCACTCAGATCTTGGCAGGTTAAACTTTCTGAATAAAATGAGTTTATCTCGCATTTTTACTCCAAAGATCAGTGCGAATCAAATCACTCCCGCATTTTATCTCTAGCATGCATTCATATGATGCATCGCATAAGCATCTCTTCATGGCATCATAATGAACATATCGTTGCTGCATTTGTCCGTTATCATATTCCAACATCACATTTTGCATGAGTCATTGCATCATCATGCATATGCGTTCAACATACTTTTTGTTCTACAAACTGCATACCTTTTGTTTTCATGTTCGCTCATGCATGATCCTTGCATTTTCCTCTATAAAACAAAAACAAAAAAGGGGAAGCATGAAAATTCATGATTCATTCTTGGTTGCATATATTCGGTACCATGAGCCAACCATGTTGGGATCATAAACCTGTTTCACTTTAAAACAAAATGAGTGAACATGGTACCTAATGCATGGTTAACTAGGAAATGATGTTTCTTCGGGCATCTCAATTATATAATTACATTTTCCATGCATAGCTTAAAGTATGCCCGAGTCATTCATCCCTATGAAAGGTTGTTGAAGTATTGGTGATCAGAATTGCCATTCCTTGGATTATAGGGTTGAATTAAGCTCATGCTTTTTCGAAAAAAGTTCATCAAGTCAAGTTGAAGTATGGAAGTAACCATCTTGCAAAAATTGGGGCAAAAGATGAGTCGAGTTACATCGCTGCTTCGTCTACTACCAAACACATTTAGGACTGTTGATGTCCTTGTTACTTCCAGTTTCACCTTGACAAAGATGTCATGGACCATGTTGAAAATCTAACCCCATGTCCTGCATAAAAATTCGCAATACTTCAACTACGTATCATTCACATACATCCATGCTTTTCATTGGTTGCATTGCTCATTGCATTCTTTCCTTGGAAAAAAATAAAAAAATAAAAAATAAAATAAAAATGAACTTAATCATTGTTATAAAAAAAAAAGAAAAGAACATGCTTTACGGTGCCCTTACCGAACCCGTGCTAGAGCTAGAGTAATGGGTGAAGAAGAGGAGGTGCAAGAGCAGATGAAGGCTGACATGGAGGCCATGAAAGAGTAAATGGCCACAATGGTGGAGGCCATGATGAGCATGAAGAAGATAATGGAAGCCAAAGCGGTTACAGTTGCTGCTACCAGCATTGTTGCTAAGGTGAACCCGATGCCCCCATCTGGCCTTAACCAAATGAATCATCCAACCTCAGATATGGTAGGCAAAGATTTGGGAAGTAGGGACGACCCCCATGATGTGCAAATTCAAAACAAGCACGCCTTCCCGCCATATGGCCTGCCTCCCAACTGTACACCACCCAATGTGGCGTACACTCCCAGTGAGAATGTCAATAACTCCACTCCTATACCCATTGAGAGCCAACAACCCCAAACTGATCATGCACATGTCTCTTAAACCGTGGGGGAGACACATGAAATTCCCCACCACAATCTAGCCGACTCCGAGCCTTGCCTCGGATATGCCACTGGAGGGCAAGCAGTTGGTGGTATACCCATGCCAAACACTTTGGAGGCCCCTCAGTTTCGCCCACAACCACAACCCTTGCATTTTGCGGTGGGAAGAGCCCCTCCTACTATGAGTAAAAAGGGAAAGTTGGATCATATAGAGGAAAGGCTCAAGGACATTGAAAGAGGCGAATATTATGCCTTTGCTAACCTAGAAGAGTTGTTCCTAGTACCCGAACATGGTCATTCCCAAGTTCAAGGTGCCGGAATTTGACAAGTACAAGGGGACTACTTGCTCCAAGAACCATCTAAATATGTATTGTCGGAAGATGGGGGCATACGCAAAAGATGAGAAATTGCTGATACATTTTTCCTAAAAAAGTCTTACTAGGACAACTGTCACCTGGTATACTAACTTAGGAACCTTCCTGAGTCCATTCTTGGAAGGACCTAATGGTTGCCTTCGTTAGGCAGTGTCAGTACAATTCTGATATGGCTCCGGATAGGATGCAACTACAGAACATGTGCAAAAAGGGGCACGAATCTTTCAAAGAATACACCCAAAGATGGAGAGACTTGGCAACTCAAGTAGCGCCCCCAATAATAGAGAAAGAGATTATTACAATGATAGTAGACACGTTACCGGTATTCTACCATGAAAAATGGTGGGTTACACACCTTCAAGTTTTACAGATTTGGTCTTCGCCAGCGAAAGGATCGAAGTGGGTCTGAAAAGAGGCAAATTTAATCATCCTGCTTTGATGAATGAGAAAACTAGGGCAAATGAAAAGGGTGAAGATGAGGGAGAAACCCATGTTGTGACTGCCATTCCTACATGGCCAAACTTCCTACCAGCCCAACAATGTCATTACTCAGCCATTCTCATTACCCACCACCCAGTTATCCACAAAGGCCATCCCTAAATCAACCACAAAACCCACCTACCACACAACCAATGACGAACACCACCCAAGAAATAAATTTTGCAGCGAAAAAGCCTATAGAATTCACCCCAATTCCGGTATCCTATGCTAACTTGTTCCCATATCTACTTGATAATTCAATGGTAGCCATAACCCCAACCAAGGTTCCTCAACCTCCATTTCTCCGAGGATACGACTCGAACGCAACATGTGCTTATCATGGAGGAGCCTCGGGGCATTCCATTGAGCATTGTAGGGCCCTGAAGCATAAGGTGCAAAGTCTAATTGATGCGGGCTGGCTGAAATTTGAGGAGAATCGCTTGTGAATCCTAACATTGACAAACGACACCACACATGGGGCAATTTTGAAAGCTGTTGTTAGATGTCTCTAATGACTCATCAGGATTTTCAAGTTTATGCCATTATTATAAACCACAGTCACAATACTAAAATGGATGAATTTGACATCCTTGTCTCTCTCATCCTCTAACAAACACATCTTTGCTTATTCAACTTCCACCGAAATATGAGTGTAAGCCATTGGTTTGTTTGCTCAAAGCGACCTGCGCTCCTGAGTGTTGACTTCCAAGACCGTTCAATCAGAGATTACTCGTCCTGCACATTGGTGGGGTGCCGTAAACAACAGGTAAAGCAGAAAAGTTCAAAAAGAAAAAAAAAAGAAAAAAAAGCATTTGATTGACTGTGTTTTCAAATAAAAATATAGACGTTCATGTGACCTCATTTTATCATTTCGAAAATTTTGTCTTTTTTAGAGAGAAGTTAGTTATCAAGAATAGGAGTCATTTGACTTAACCCGTTAACTAAAAAAATCCTTCAACTATTTCTCGTCCTTGGAAAATTCTTTTTGCAAGAATCAACTGCTTCTTTCATTCTTCCTTGCTACTAGATTGTGAAAACAAAGATGGATACCTCAGAGCCCTACACTGGGGCAATGAGGGGCATCGTGCATGAACCTCAAGTGAACCTAGGGGTAGATTAGAAGTTCTTACCCAATAGGTTCCCTGCTACAAGGTCATGACGAAAGACAACGATTGGTACCTCAAAGCCTTATACTGGGGCAGTGAGGGGCATCGTGCACGAGCCTCAAGTGAACCTAGGAGCAGATTAGAAGTTCCCACCCAATTGGTTCCCTGCTACGAAAGACAACGATTGGTACCCCAAAGCCCTACACGGGGGCAATGAGGGGAATCACGCATGAGCCTCAAGTAAACCTAGGGGCAGATTAGAAGTTCTCACCCAATAGGTTCCCAGCTACAAGGTCGTGACGAAAGATAACAATTGGTACCTCAAAACCTTACACTGGGGCAATGAGGGGAATCGTGCATGAGCCTCAAGTGAACCTAGGGGCAGATCAAAAGTTCTCACCCGTCGATGTTTTTGAACAAAAAGGGGGGGGGGACAAACCCTGGGATTTCAATAGATTGATTAAATGGCTCCATCACCGTCACTCCAAAAAAATGGTCAAGTGACTAAATCAAACAGAACATACACTCTGGGAAAGTTCCCAGAAAGATTTACAAAAGATAGGATAAGGTTGCATGAATTATCACCTCTTTCAAAAGGACAATCAATCTGTGTTTTCCAAAAAAAAAAATTCAATCAAAATCATAAAATAAAGAAAGAATGTCATGAACATTGTACAAACTTTCCATTACATTGCATTGTTTCATATGAAGTCCGCACTTACCAAATTTCACGACAAAGGTTGCATGCATATGCATCCCTAAAAAATCATGTTAACTGCATAGATTTCCTACATCTAATGTCCAAATCTTGTGAATTTGGGATGACTGGCCCTCTCGATGAGTCGATCTCTTGCTTTCTCATAAGGTTGGACCCTTGGGTACTAGTACCTATCACCTTCAGAGGATTGTACGTCCTCGCCTTCAGAGGACTACACGTCCTCACCTTTAGAGGGCCACACGCCCTCGCCTTCAGAGGACTACATGTCCTCACCTTCAGAGGACTACATGTCCTCGCCTTCAAATGGTCATGTACCTTCACCTTCAGAGGACTACACGTCCTCGCCTCCAGAGGAATACATGTCCTCGCCTTCAGAGGAGTACACGCCCTCGCCTTCAGAGGACTACACGCCCTCGCCTTCAGAGGACTACACGTCCTCGCCTTCAAAGGGTCATGTACCTTCGCCTTCAGTGGACTACACGTCCTCGCCTCCAGAGGACTACATGTCCTCGCCTTCAGAGGACTACACGTCCTCGCCTTCAGAGGGCCACACGCCCTCGCCTTCAGAGGACTACATGTCCTCACCTCCAAAGGACTACACGTCCTCGCCATCAAAGGGTCATGTACCTTCACCTTTGTAGGGCTACACGCCCTCACCTTCAGAGGACTACACATCCTCGCCTTTAGAGGACTACACGTCCTCGCCATCAGAGGACTACACGTCCCCACCTTTAGAGGGCTACAAGCCTTCGCCTTTAAAGGACTACATGTCTCCCTTTTCAAAGGGCTACACGCCCTCGCCCTTAGAGGGCGACACGCCCTCACCTTTAGAGGACTACACGTCCTCGCCATCATAGGACTACACTCCTTCGCCTTCAAAAGGCGACACGTCCTGAACTTCAGAGGGCTGCACGCCCTCGCCTTTAGAGGGCTGCGCGTGCTCACTTTTAGTGGGCTCCATATCCACACCTTAAGATAATTTAAGGTCCTCTGCCCTTAAATGCTTAACCGAGACTCGCGCTCCCGGTTAAGGGACCAGTAGTTTCCTTTTATTAGTTTCTGGGCCACCCCCTGATATTGGAGGGCGACCAACTGTGCAAGCACAACCAGAGAGGGAGGCTATCACGCAGCTACTATGCATACCGGGGCAAGATTTCACCTGTGCCGCTGCAAAGAGACAAGTGCGGATCATGCGCACCAACATGACCACTATTACACAGATATGGATGACGTTGCTACTTAGCAACATTCTGCCCAGCAACCGCAATGCCGATCTCCCCCTGCTGATGTATCAGTTGGTCTGTGTCATCCCGACATAGGTAAGTATGCATATGGTTCAACTGATTTCTTATACCATCCACTATTTGCAGGGATCGTGCCCGCAAGACACCCAGTGGACCCGGAGAAGTCCAACAGGGTCCTGGGGTTTCAACCTCTGATTACGAGCCTCTGTCTGTTTTACGGAGTGCCTGTCACCCCCAGCAAGGTCATCAAGCCCCCCATTAATCGGGCTTTCATCAAGAAGTACTGCGCCCCCAGGCAAACGCAGGGCGAAACACCACAGCAGCCTGGGGATGACCGGCAGCGGGCAATAAGCGCGCATCCACCACCTCTGGAGTTCACCTCAGCTCATCCACAAAAAGGTTAGAGCGTTGCCTATGACGCATGGTCAACCAGCAGGCGACCAAGTCCAAAGCCAAAGGTAAGCAAAGTACTAGGTCCATGACCGACAAGTCATAAGGCATCCAGCTCAAGACGTTAAAGAAGCGCTACTAGGAGGCAACCTAGTACATTTTGAATCTATGCTTGTTATTTGATCACTTTTTGTAGTAGGACACGCCTAGTTGCTCATGATCCTAGGAATTTAAATAAAACAAGCACAAGCTCGGAAGGTAGTCATACCTCACAAAATATATATATATATGTATGTTTAGGTAGAAAGATACCTTGGATATGCATGTATGTAACAAAAAATACTTCACAAAATATATATATATATATATATATATATATATATATATGTATATGTATGTATGTATGTATGTATATATATATGTATGTATGTATGTTTAGGTAGCAAAATACCTCATGAAAAAAAGAAGAAGAAGAAAGTAAATAAAAAAATAAAAATTTGTCTAGCTAAAAAATAACATGCTTGTGAAAAGAGATAACTTCCAACTTTTCTTTGAAAGAATTCACTGATCATAAACCAATTTTTAGAAAAAAAAACGTGTACACATTTGAAGGGTAAATGCTGTGAAAGTTTTTCCGAACACCCAAGATAGACTCGGATGAATGCACAAATTGATAAAAGAACATATTTTGGAAACACTGGGTTGATTAAAATAGAGAAAATGAATTATGAGCCCTAGCATCACATGACCAAAAAAATTTCGACAGTTGAGTGTCCACATAGGTGCATGCATGACTAGTTTTGCATAAAATTTCCAAATCATCATTGTTGCATTTGTGTCATGGAAATAATGTGGGACATTCCCTTTTATCCCTGAACCAGACCAACACCCTGACATATATCATGTCCATCCGTTCTACAAGCCTTGAGCCAAAGTCCCAACTCACCATAAACCTTGCCCTAAAAAGAAAACAAAAAAAGAAAAAGAAAAGAAGAGAAAAGGAGAAAAGGAGAAAATTCCTGATCAAAAGAATCAGAAGAAAGCAAAAAGGGAAAATTCCCAATCAAGGAAAATAGGGGAAAGCAAAAAAAGAAAGAGAATTCTCGATCAAAGATCGGAAGAGAAAAGAAGAAATATGCAGAAAGGTCTTAGGACCAGACAATATCTGAACAATACAGATTTGTCACCAAGAAAAGAAAGGAAACCACGACCTAAAGTGGTCCTCTCCCTTTGATTGCCAACCAAAATCCTGTGTGTCAGCGAATTTTTCGCCCCACACTAAACAAAAACAGAAAAGGAAAAGGCCAAAAACATTCAAAGCCAAAATTCCCACAAAAAAACACCATTCCCAAGAAAAAGTCCTACTGATCCATGATCACGCATGTAATCTTTGATTTGATAGGAAATGATTTGCAAGATCAAGTCATGGCATATCTATGGTTCGGAATTAGGATGAAACACTTACCTGTGTGAGATTGATACGCTTTGAGTGATTTTCTTTTATTTTTGTTGAACCCAGTGTTTCCTCTAAATGGTCATTTAGAAACGAGATGCTAACATCCAAAATCTCATTTGTGGTTATGAGAAGATTTCATCAGCATATTCCCCTTCCCCGGTAGACACATTGTTTTTCATCTGAAAAGCATATGTTGCTCTGATTAGTTGGAAGTTTTGTCTCTTTACTAAAACATGTTCGCATTTTAGTGAAGAAAACACCGAGACTATTTTTAGTCTCACAAGTTATCCAGAACTACGTAGGTCTGAGTTCCTCATTGAGGAGTCGTAGGAGCAAGAGCCTCGCTTTTGTCGGCCGCCCCACAATCTGTCATACTGACCTTGGAGTCATGCGACAAGCAGAAATACCCTAGCGGTTATCCGTATAAACTTTTTGCTATCTATAAGACTCAAAGCATGATAGTGAGACTAACGTTGTCTTCTGCGCCTTTTGTCATCCAGAGGCGGCGAACCCGATGACATGCGGGAACCATTTGGTCCCACACCTTTTTGCTATCTATAAGACTCAAAGCATGATAGCACGCAGAGACTAACGTCGTCTTCTGCACCTTTTGTCATCCAAAGGTGGCAGGCCCGATGACATGCGGGAACCATTTGGTCCCGCACTTTCTTTTGCTATCTATAAGACTCAAAGCATGATAGCACGCAGAGACTAACATCGTCTTCTGAGCCTTTTGTCATCCAGAGGCGGCGGGCCCGATGACATGCGGGAACCATTTGGTCCCTCACTTTCTTTTGCTATCTATAAGACTTAAAGCATGATAGAACGCAGAGACTAACGTTGTCTTTTGCGCCTTTTGTCATCCAGAGGCGGCGGGCCCGATGACATACGGGAACCATTTGGTCCTGCACTTTCTTTTGCTATCTATAAGACTCAAAGCATGATAGCACGCAGAGACTAATGTCGTCTTTTGCGCCTTTTGTCATCCAGAGGCGGCGGGCCTGATGACATGTGGGAACCATTTGGTCCCGCACTTTCTTTTGCTATCTATAAGACTCAAAGCATGATAGCACGCAAAGACTAACGTCGTCTTCTGCGCCTTTTGTCATCCACAAGCGGCGGGCCCGATGACATGCGGGAACCATTTGGCCCCACACCTTTTTGCTATCTATAAGACTCAAAGCATGATAGCACACAGAGACTAACATCGTCTTCTGTGCCTTTTGTCATCCAGAGGCGGCGGGCCCAATGACATGCGGGAACCATTTGGTCGCACACCTTTTTGCTATCTATAAGACTCAAAGCATGATAGCACACAGAGACTAACGTCATCTTCTGCGCCTTTTGTCATCCAGAGGCGACGAGCCCGATGACATGCGGGAACCATTTGGTCCCGCACTTTTAAAATACTTTTGCTATCTATAAGACTCAAAGCATGATAGCACGCAGAGACTAACGTCGTCTTCTGTGCCTTTTGTCATCCAGAGGCGGCGGGCCCGATGGCATGTGGTTATCCGCACGCTCGATGAGTGGTAAACGCGCATAGACGAATTCTGCGCACTTTGCCATTCAGATTTCGCAAATTGGGTGATAAACGCGCATAGACGAATTCTGCGCCCTTTATCATTCAAGAACAACAAGTTGGGTGTTAAACGCGCAGAGACAGATTCTGCGCCCTTTATCATTCAGGAGCAGCGAGTCGAGTGGTAAATGTGCATAGACGAATTTTGTGCCCTTTGCCATTCAGATTTCGCAAATTGGGTGATAAATGCGCATAGACGAATTCTGCGCCCTTTATCATTCAAGAGCAGCAAGCTGAGTGGATAAACGCGCATAGACGAATTCTGCACCCTTTATCATTCAGGAACAACAAGTTGGGTGGTAAACACGCAGAGACAGATTCTGCACCCTTTATCATTCAGGAGCAGCGAGTCGAGTGGTAAACGTGCATAGACGAATTCTGTGCCCTTTATCATTCAAGAGCAGCATGCTGGGTGAGAAACGCGCATAGACGAATTTTGCGCCCTTTATGATTCAGGAACAACAAGTTGGGTGATAAACGCGCATAGACGAATTTTGCGCCCTTTGTCATTCAGATTTTGCAAGTAGAGTGATAAACGCGCATAGACAGATTCTGCGCCCTTTGTCATTCGGGGACAGTAAGTCGAGAGGTGGGCGGAGACAAATTATGGTCATTCCGTGCACCTTTTCGCCATCCAGAGGCGATCGTGTCCGGTGGCACACAAAGACAAATTATGGTCATTCTGTGTCTCGCCGGCCAGGCTCGATCGTGTCCAACAAAACGCAAAGACAAATTATGGTCATTCTGCGTCTTGTATCAACCAAGAGGAACAAATTCGACAGTATCAAGATGATGTGTCGGTGCTGATCATTTTCAAATTTTTGCAGGTTCCGCCGGCAGGGAGATTCCTCGGCCAAATGGTGTTTCGCTCGAACAAAATTAGTGTCTTATCTTTACTTCCCTTTTATCTCCAATAAAAGACAAGTAAAGAGGGGCAGCTGTCATACCCTAATTTCGTCCGGGGACCATCCGTTGTTGGGATGCGACCCTTGTTTGACCACTTCGAGGTATTTGGCACCCATCGTTAGGCAATTTGTGAAGTTCTGAGACATGCTGGAAGCCAAAAGAAAAGCGTCGTAGCACAATCCGTGAAGATCTGTGACATGCCGAAAATTAAAAGGAAGTGTTAGTGCGCAATCCGTAAAGTTCTATAACGTTCCGGAAGGCAAAAAAGGGATTATTACATAATCCGTAAAGTTCCGTAACATTACGGAAAGAAAACAAGTATCGTTACAAAATTCGTAAGTTTTCGTAACTTTACGGAAAAAGAATCACCAAAAAAAGGCAGGGTTCAAATAGCAATCAGGCCCACTTGGGCCTTCCAGGATGTTCCTCCAGAAGGCGGTTGCTTCTGGAGGAAGCAACTTAGCTCGCCTGGGCGAGCTGAGTGGCAAGCATCTCCTTCCTTTTCCTATAAATAAGGGAAAGAGGGAAGAACAAAAAGGTTCAACCCTCCTGGTATCTGAGATTCACTTAAAATTAGTGAGAAAAATTGTTTCCGTGAAAAAAATCCAAGCCGAGGCGCTTCCGTAACGTTTTGGTGGGTGATTTCGCGAAGATTTTCAGCCGCTCTTCGACGTTCTTCGTTCGTTCTTTATCGTTCTTCGATCTTCAACCAGTAAGTTCCCGAAATCAAACTTTTCAATTCATTCTATGTACCCTTAGTGGTCCTCATTTGTTTTCACGTGCTTTTATTTTCATTTCATTTACTTTTCGTACCCTCTTTTGACGTGCTTTAGTCATTTACTTAAGTCATTTTCTCGCCTAATAAAAAATAAAATAAATTTCCACCGATCATTTGAATTGTAATATTCGTTAATTTTTGTTAAAATGAAATCTGACCGTTCGGTCATGTCGTAACCACGTTGGAAACCAAAAAGAGGTAAAATAATAATATAATAATCAAAAATATCTTTTAGTAAAATAAAAAAAAATCAATCGGACGTTTTTCTTTGGGATTTCTCTTTCTTAATCGAATCGACTAATAACCAAAGTGAAACTAAGGCTAAAATCAATTCATAAATCAAACTTTTGTCATCGCCTAAAAAAGCCATTTTCAAAGGTCCAACGCCTTGAAATGGTCTTTTCCGCTTTTATTGGTTAAGTGTAGATTTCTAAAAAGCCTAAAATCAATATGTAACTTTGTTACCTCTTTCAAAAATAAAGAGATCATTAATGGTCCAATGCCTTAATGTTTTCTCACTTTTCAAAAGAATCGAAAGATTGTCTAATGGTCCAACGCCTTAAATGACCTTTCATTCAATAAAAACATATCTTGCAAAAAAGGATAAAAAAATAACTTAAACCAAAACGCTTTGTTCACAAAAGAACTACGTAGGACTGATTTTCTCATCACAATTGAGGAATGCGTAGGAGCAAAGGGAAACGCCCTTGTCGACCACAAAAAAGATAAAAACATAAAAAGGCATAAAAAAGACATAAGAATGTAAAAAGGGAAAAGAATATAAGTCATATTTGCACATTTGATTAAAGGCTGCCGTCTCTTGTGACGGACGCGTGGGGTGCTAATACCTTCCCCGTGCGTAAATACAACTCCGCGCGTATTCATTTCTTGGAACACGCACCCGCAAGTCACACATCGCCTTCCCGCCAAAGGGTAGGTTGCGACAGTAGGTTATAAGCATCAATTTTGTTGTAGAAACCAAGGTGTTTTTTTTAAAAAACAATTATCTATCATTTCCTTTTAAATGTATCTTCATTTTTAAAATTGAGCTTATTGTCTCCATCTTCTAAGAAGCCTTTCTTTTTTATAATTATTTTACAGGGTTGGAAAGTAGAAACTAAAAATGGTTTTAGGGGAATGCTGACATCACCATGGTCGACCCCATTCTGCAAGTATGAATTCCTCATCAGTCTGATTTTCAACATTTTTCATTCTTAAGTTTCAGTTTGAATCATTTGTTTATCATATTGGTCTCTTTGTTTCCCGTGCCTGTTTGCATTGATCTTGACAACACTGTTTGAGTTGTAAAGCTAGAATCTAAATTTAGGTTAGATGTTGCTATTGTGTTTCCCTTGGATGGTTTTCATGTTTATCATTCTGAACTAGATGCAATGAAGGTCTGGATGCGATGAAGGTTATTTAAGGGAAGTGAGCTGAGGATGACATTAAGTCATATTATTTAAGGCTGGAACACATTCATAATAGTGAGTGAGTGGTTTCTTAGTCATAAACCTGCTATGGAAAAAAATTAAATTTTGGAATGGTGAGTTTGAGTGTGCTACTGATGCATTTTTTACATCTTTGGCATTAAAATTAATTTTAGTCAATTTTTTTTTATCAAATTAAGCTTTGGGGATTTTTTTTAAAAAAAGAAGTTTCTACATGTACCTTGTATCAATTAAACCATTCACCTCAGATAATGATGCACACAAAAGGAAGAGGTCAAGTTTGAACTTTCATATTTATTTGCATGAATGAAATAAATGTGGAGGATTTTCAAGATCCAAATTGCATGGTTTTTATTTATTCATAATACTTTTAAGTTTTCTACTTATTTAAAAATGAATACACTTGAGCAATAACGCTCTTTTTAAATTATGGTCCAAGTGGAATATTAGCGTGTTATTTTGTGTTTGATAATTTTCATGAAAGGTGAAATAAGTTATTTTAATTATACAACTGTTTAATAGTTTTTGTAAATTTATTTTATTTTAACATTGGTTAGTGAACAAGCATCATTGTAAATCATTGATTAATCTATTTTTGTATTAAATTGTGCAATTATTATTATTATTATTATTATTATGTCTTGGGAAATTTTTTTTCCTTTCAATTGGATACAAGTTCAAGGATCCAATTGTAACCAAAAAGGATTTAGAACTTGCAAAAGTGAGAATATCGGCTTGCAGAGGTGAGAATATTGGCCTACAAAGGTTGGCGATTTTTAATTAGGTCCTTGAACTTGTTCATTTTTAAGTAAGGCTATGAACTATTTTTTTTTCCAATTAGGTCCTTGAACTTACATATGTTTTTTAATTAGGTCCAAGATGGACCTATTTAAAAAATACATACAAGTTTAAGGGACTTAATTAAAAAATTTGGTAAAACTTTAAGGATCTGTAGAGTAATTAAACCTTTTATTTTCATTTTTATAGATTGTTGTCCTTTTCTCATTATGCATATGTAAACACTAGATTTTCCATGTCATCCCATTTAAAACCATATTCATGTAGCTTTGGACATGTTGATTTAAGACAAGGTGAGAGAATAATCACTTGCTTATATAGTTATTTAGTAAGATATGCTTTAGTTTTCAACCATTAACTATTCAATTTGGAACCTGCAGGCTTATTTTAATTCACCCAGGGGAAATGAACCACTGGTTTTGGACATGGAAAGCATGCATGGGTAAGGGCCAAACCAGTAAACTAGTAGAAAATAATTATAAAATCTAGTTTTTACTTATTTTTTGATAAGATATATATGTGAGTAAGTTGAAAATGAGTAATATTTATACTTTATAGTTTGATAACTATCATTTAAATTTGTTTCTAGATTAATATTATGATATTGTGAGTAACGTGATATTATAATGAAAATAATATTTTTAAATTATTGTAATTTAAAATTAATATTTCTATAAATTGGTTCTGGTTGATTCACATTGTAAAAACAGACAAAATATTAGTTTTTTTTACAAAAAAAACAACATCGATTGGTCTAAAACTGATGTAGAAAGTTCCCTTACAACATAGGTTTTTTCAAAAAACCGATGTTGTAAAGGCACTTTCTACATTGGTTTCGGGTAAAACCGATGTGATCAGCACATTCAGCATCAGTTCTGTCAAAAACCGATATTGTAAAGACACTTTTTACATCGATTTTTTCAGAACCGATGTAAAAATTTCTTCAAAATACACAATTCAACATTGGTTTTTTTAGAACTGATGTTGGTATGCACCTTACAACATCAGTTTTGACTAAAATCAATGTTGTTTTTGCCGTTTTTATGTTTTTGATGTCGTGTAGCATATGTTAACATCGGTATTTTGAAAACCGATGTTAAAATTGACAATGTTAATGTTGGTGGCTTCAACATCGGTTAAAAACCAATGTTGAAATTAAAAAATAAATGATGTTAAAAACCTATTTTTTTAGTAGTGCATAGAATACAAAAGCAAAGAAAGCCTTATAATTCCAATAACCAACACAGTTATTTATCCACAAGCAGTGATGATCCTACATCATATTTACCAATCAAACAAAATAGTCAAAATAAATCCTTACTTTAGGAACTCAAATGTTAAATTAAAGCTCAAAGTAACATCCATTGTCGAGACGCAACTGACCTACCATTTTCAAAATACACCTTCTGCAAACTCGACAATGATGGGTCTTGGGACGCTTGTATGCAAATCACTTGTCACATTTCTTCTGTTATGCATTCTACAACAAGTCAATCGAGGAACTCAGCAGCAGATCAAACAAATTAGATTACTACTATGTAAGAAAGTTGATTAAGGAATCAGCGAGTCGACTTAGTGAGCAGCCATCACCAGTTTTGCAGTGAGTTGACACGGAGGTGGCAATCAAGGGCTTAGTGTGCCATCCCAACATGAGACACTCATTGTGCTCTTCAACTCTATACCCATCCCCACCCCCGAAAAGTGCGAGCAACATGCTAGCCTACTTGTACATGTTCGAACCCAAGTGAACTGGAGAAAACCCGATCGAACCAAACCGGTTCCGCCACTAGTTTAAGGTCTCGTGCCTTTCCACATGGTCCATTCCCTCACATGCCACCACATTGCAAATTTGCTTCCCTAAGTCCGTCTTTGTTTGCTTATTGCTCAACGACAGTGAGGATCTCCGGCCGAATCTGTCGAACGACCAAGAGGACTGTCTCCACCACGACGGGGGGGAGGGGAGGAGCTTGTGAAACTCAAAGATGAAGTTTGAGCATGAAGGTCGTGTACTGCACCGTGTATTGCAGCTTAATCATGGTCGTATAATGCGGCATTTCCTCGATCCCGGGATCCATGAGCTTCACCACGCTAGGGTTCCTGAAATCGGCAAAACAAAACAATTGATTCACCTTGGTGATGCAAACCAAACTGTTCCCCCAAAATGTGTAATTCGCAATGTTATCTTCAGAGCATCCTTTCCCAAGTGAGAGTTTCAATTTGATTAGGTTGGCATGGACATTGTAGCGGTAGATGATGTCGTCCTGGGTGTCGAGGGAGGTGGTGAGGTGGGCGAGGTTAAAGGCGGTGTTGGACTTGAGGGTGAGGGTTGAGGGGGAGGAGGAGGGTGGAGAAGGAGTGAGAGTGGACAAAAATTGATTAACATCAGTTTTATCAAAAACCGATGTTCTTAGTTTTTTAAAAAACCGATGTTAACAAAATTAATTTATTTACAGAAATGCCATTGTCCTTTTGTTAACATCGGTATAAAACCGATGTTAAAGTATCGATGTTGAAAGCATTTTTTTTAGTAGTGTACTATCCATACAAGGATTTTATAATAGGAGAAAATCATATAAGTGCCTAATTATTTCATATCTATGCATAACATATTATAACCTGGCAACACTTAGAAAACTTACAATATTCATTGAACTTCTTGGAGTTCGATACATTGACATTGAAACATGCCAGTTTGGAGTTATCAATACTTCTAGTGATGTTCTAGTAAGTGTGTCCATTGATGTTCTATTCTTGGGTGTTGATTTTATGTTTGGTTAAGGTTTTCAATATCTTACTCTAAATGGCTTTACTGAAAATTTGGTTTTCAATAAGGATTGGTTGTTATTGTTGCATTATCTTCTTTTTCCTACATATACAAAACATTTTTGTGTAATTATTTGTTCCCCTCCCCTCTAGTAAGTAAATTAGATGTGTTGTTAGAAAAGTAACAACTTGTAACATGATGGCACCATGATTGTGCAGTCAAACTTGCCAATTTTGAACAAGTTTGTGCAGTTTCTTTCTAGCATCTTTTGGTGTTAAAATCAAGTTTACTACAATTTTTGCATCTAGCAAGAAGAATTAAAACCTGTTGAAGGCCTTCAAGCAGCTTCAAGCTGTTGTAAAGAGTATGTTTTTATATGCCATTTAGATTGTGAAACTAAGAAATGAAACTAGAGAAATTTCTTTGTAAATATTTGTATATGTTTCAATTTATGGGACAGTGTGCCCCAGTGGTTGGTTCAAGAGTTATATTGTTTGGTGGAGAAGATATGAGCAGGAAGCTATTCAATGATGTCCATATTCTCGATCTTGAAAGTATGACTTGGGAAATGATAAAGACTGCTCTCATTCTATCTTCTTCAATGATCTTCATTTATTATACATGCAAATAGTAAGTAAATATTATTTCCCATCTTTTTCTTTTCATGCATAATTAAACCAAAGTATTAATAAGCTTGTTTCTTGCATTTTGGGGCAATTAACTATTTTTGTATATTACATATGCACAAAAAGTGAATTTTGATATGATACTGTTATTGTTTATAAAGATCTCTTTACATATGTTGGGTCTGGGTCCTTAATTAAAGTCTTAAGTTAAAAACAGTCACAACCTACCCTTTGGGGGGAGGGCGACGCGAGACTCACAGGTGCGTCTTCCAAGGAAGGAAGGCGCACGGAGTCGCCACCAACGTTTATTCGAGGAAAATGTCAGAAAAACCAGAACGTGTGGTCTACGAACTTTAATCGTGAAAGGTTTGGAAGTTGTTTTTATGCACGGGGAAGGTATTAGCACCCCACGCGTCCATCACAAGGGACGACAGCCTTCAATCAAGTGTGCAAATATGACTTCAAAACTATGTATTTTCCCTTTTTTCTGTTTTTATGTATTTTTCCCCTTTTTATGTTTTTTTTGCTTTTTATGGGCCTTTTTGTATTTTTTTTATCTTTTTATGGTCGACAAGGGTGTTTCCCTTGCTCCTACGTATCCTCAATTGCGATGAGGAAATCAGACCTACGTAGTTCTTTCAGAACTAAACATTGGTTAAGTTGTTTTTATCTTTTTTTGCAAGATAGATTTTAATTGAACAAAGGTCATTTAAGGCGTTGGACCATTAAATGATCTTTTGATTTTGAAAGGAGAGAAACGTTAAGGCGTTGGACCAATAATAATCTCTTGTTTTTTAAAGGAGAGAAACGTTAAGGCATTGGACCATTAGCGATCTCTTGGTTTTTTGAAAAGATAGATTTTAATTGAACAAAGGTCATTTAAGGCGTTGGACCATTAAACGATCTTTTAATTTTGAAAGGAGAGAAATGTTAAGGCGTTGGACCAATAATGATCTCTTGTTTTTGAAAGGAGAGAAACATTAAGGCATTGGACCATTAGCGATCTCTTGGTTTTTTGAAAAGAGATAAACGTTAAGGCATTGGACCATTAACGATCTCTTGGTTTGTTTGAAAAGGGGTGGTCGACAAAAGTGGGGCTTTTGCTCCTACGTATTCTCGATTTGTGGTGAGGAACTCAGACCTACGTAGTTATTGCCAAAAAGCGGTAAAGTTATGTGTTGATTTTATGCTTTTGAACGGTCTATGTTAACCGATAAAAGCAAAGATGACCATTTAAGGTGTTGGACCTTAAAACGGGTTTAAGTGACTTTTGCGGACAAAACTTGATTTGGGAGTTGATTTTAGCCTTAGTTTCACTTTGGTTATTAGTCAATTCATTCAAGGAAACTTTCAAAGAAAAATGTCCGATTGATTTTTTTTTTATTCAAAGATATTTTGATTGTTTTATTATATTTTTTTCAAAGATATTTTGATTATTTTATTATTATTTTTGCCTATTTTAATTTAATCGAGATTACAACGTAAACGATCGGTTGGATTTTATTTTAATAGTGATTAAACGAGATTACAACACAAATGATCGGTTGAAATTCATTTTATCAATTATTTGGCGAGATAACGGCTTAAATAAATGCCCAAAAGCTCGTTAAAAGCGGAAGAAAAGAATACCAAAAGTAAACAACATGAAGAATGAAAGCGAACAAAACAAGAATAAATTGAAAGCCTCAGATTCAAAAACTTACCGGTTGAAAACCGAAGAACGAACAAAGAACGGCAAAGAACGACGGAAAATCTTCACGAAAACGCTCACGAAAATGTCTCGGAAGCGTTACAGAAGCACTTCGGCTTGGATTTCCTTGAAACTCACAACATAGAGGTTAGGGGCCCTTGAAACTCAGCCTATTTCCCCTATTTATAGGAGAAAAGGGGAGGTGGTTGCCGCCCAAAGGCTTCCTAAGGAAGATTTATGAGTGCACCCCCTTTTGATAAGTTCACCCTCCTCCAGAGGCTTCTTTAGGAAGTTTCCTTAGCGCACCCCCTAATTGATAAGTTCACTGCCACCTTGCAGAGTGTTCTAGATGAAGTTTCCTGAGTGCACCCCCCGTGTTTGATAAGTTCATCCCCTGCTTTTGTGTTTTTGGCTGTTTTCTTTCCAAAACGTCCTGAAACTTTACGGATTCCACGACAATGGGTATTAAACATTTTAAAGTGGTCAAGCGGATTCCACTGCTTATTTTGCCTACTTTGTTCACTTGGATCTTGTAATCCATGGAATGAAGGGGAAGGACAATTTCAATATTCCTTCTAAACTTTTGATTAATTTTCAAATATATTTACCCTATCCAGAAAATTTGTTTGTGGTCTAGCCATTGATCTTCCAAATAGAAAATCAGAGACAAAAAGAGTGAATCAATAATTCAGCATGTAAGTCCATCCATGGGCATGCCTGAAATAATAATTCAATTGAAATTGGATTGAGCTTAGCACTACCATAAACCAAAAACAGTTAACACAATCTTCTCTTGGAACAAATCTAGGTGGATGAGGACTTTGTACTCCGACCATGTACACCAAAGAATGCATAAACCACACAGTCCAAAAACTTTTGCCCTCATTGTTTCAATTAAAACCTTAAATGAACTACAAGAAACTGCATAAAAGCGAAGGGGGTGGGTAAACTACTATTGACATCAATTATGCATACATGATATGCTATTTTTTATATTCTTTATGGATGCTTGATTATCAAATTTTCAAAAGAAGTTTCCTTGAAACCCTAGTGTTGTCTAAGCTTATTTGGTCAGTATTGACTATTGTGAAGCAAACAGATCCACTTTCTAGTGAGGTAATTACTCTGCAGTATTGACTGTCAATTTTTCACCTGTTCTTTTCTTTCATCATGCTCTAAGATCCATTTTGATAAAAAATAATTGGACTTAGTGGTATTAGGCTAACGTATATTCTTTCTTTTACTTACATAGGCCTAAGTAGGCTAGATGTGGCACTACCTTACCCAGGCTAGATGGGGGAGTGAGACTTTCTATTTTCAAGGAACATTGATTCTTACTTTAATATTTTTCTTCATATCTAGAAACAAAAAAAAAAGTGAATTTTTGTTAATAGTATTGTCAATTTTACAATAACAAAATCATACTAACCAGAAATGTTATAAGCACAATCTAGTTCTAGCTCAACTCTTTCACAATTGATCCTGTGTTGTTGTAAAAAAAATATCAAGTATTTATTTTAAAAAACCATCTTAGAATCTTCAATATATTTTAAATTTCTTTTAATAGAAATGCATTCTAAGACGTAAGATGGTTCTCTGAAAAACCGTCTTAGAAAGTGTACCCTTCTAAGACGGTTTTTAACTAAGAACTGTCTTAGAAAGGTACCATTTTAAGACAGCTTTTAGCTAAGGACCATCTTAGAATAATATCTTTTTCTAAGATGGTTCTTTTTGGAACCATCGTAGAAAGTGCAGACTTTTTTATGATGTTGGCTACAACGACAGTTAACAACCGACGTAGAATGTGCAAATTAACCGATGTAGAAAGCATTTTTCGTAGTAGTGCTTGAAGCCTTCCTTAATTGTCTCTCCAAATCCAACTGTGAGAGATGCCTTCTCACCTCCAAAAGTGTCTCTTGGCATTTTTCCACCTCAACAAGCTGGAACCTAGAATTCAGAATAGAATTTAGAATTTTCCTGCCAAAAATTAAAATATCCTTCAAAATTTGTCCTCAAATAGAAATAATAAAAGAATAAAAAAAAGGTTGAAATGCCAAGAAAACTACAAAGACCAAAAGCTAAAGAAGTTAAAAATGAGATAGAAAAACTACCTCAAACTCATGCTCTATTTGGCACTTAATAACTACAACTTGTTATAGAGTGACCATAAACTAAGGTTCATGTTGCTAAAATTGATATTTATTAGTTGAGGGCCTAAAGGTCGAATCTAGTTCCACAAGACCAGCTGGAAATTGCACTTTAGAAATTGTATCATTTAGCTTGTTATTATCAAGGTATAACCTTTTTAAAAATTGGAACATAGAGAGCATGCGAGCCACTGATTTGATTCATGCTTAGATCTAATTCTTGCAATGAGTATCTAGCTTATCTGGATAAGTGAAGGATTATCATGGGAAGTGATGCAATCCTACCCCCCAAGGGCATTGGATAGAAGACTCCAAGAAGATTGGGCCAAAGATGCAAGAGAAGGCCCTAGGGTTCTCATGAGCCTTAGGGTAGATTTCTGAGCCCATGGGCCAAGGTTGGGTCCAATTATCTTTGTACATATTAGACTAGGATGTCATTATATTTGGTCCTTGTATTTAGGGCTCCATATTGTAGGTAGGGTATCCTAGAAATATAGGATTTTTCAGCCCTTGTATTTTAGGGCACCTAGACTAGTTTTTGTATTAGGGGTAGTTTTGTAATTTCACATGCACTAAGTGGATATTTGATGTGTGTGGTTGCAAATAAATTTAATTGAATTGGTAGAAGCCCAATCCAATTAAATTTTAGAGGGGGAGGTGAGCATTTGCTTACTACACCCCATTGCCACATCATATAGTCACACTTTGTGCATGTCCTTCATGCTTTTCATGCCTCATGACACCTAAGCACACTTAGTGGAGAATCTTGGAATTGATCTTGGATTAGTGGGCTGAACCATAACTAAAATTCACTAATCATAATTAGTGAATTTTTGGCTCCAAAGTTTGGCTCCACAAATTCAATTTCAAATTCAAGTGAAATTTGAATTTCCCTCCAATTTTGTGTGACACTTAGGCTATAAATAGAGGTCATGTGTGTGCATTTTTTTCAACTTTGATCATTTGAATATTAAACTTCAGATTTCAAAGCTCATTTGGAGCACAAAATTTCGTGCTCTTCTCTCCCTCTCCCTTCATTCATCTCCTTCTTCCTCCAAGCTCTTATCCATGGCCTCCTATGGTGGTGAGCTTCTTCTAGACTCATCTTCTTCTTGAAGTGGCGTCTCCTCTCTCTCTTCCTTCTCCATTCCACTTCCATTCATCTTCCAAGAAGCAAAGGAATCCATTGATGAAGAAGATCCTAGGCCTACAAGCTCCAATGGAGCTTGCATCATGTGGTATCAGAGCATCTTCATCTAGGTGATGTTCTTTTGCTTCCTCTATCTTTTTGTTCGGTGAATTCTCTTTAATTCCTTGTTCCTCATATTATTCTCCATGTATATCCTCCATTGTCTTGTGGTTTGGTTCTTTTTAGAGTGGATTTAAAAAAAAATAAACCGATTAAATCTTAGATCTACACTTGTTCTTGCATTTCTATGGTTCAAATTTTGTAGATCTACTCTTGAATCTTGTTTTTGTGTTGATTTTAGGTTCTATCAATTTTCATTCATAATATTGTTGTGCTGAACCTTTAGATCTAAATTTTTTTTCCAAAATATTGATTAGAAAAAAAAACACAAAAATCTAAGTGTAAATCACTTAATCCATGTTGTCTTAGAGTCATGTTTAGTCATAGTAATTGTCACATTATGCTCTAAGTTTGTGTTGAATTTTTATTTTGTTGATTGAATTCTAGATACATTTGTTCATGTATTCTTGTCATTCTTAGCCTATCTTTTGAATTTTGAGTCTAATTCATGCATGTTATTTAGTTCATAACATGTTCTAAATCAATTCCTAGAAGTAGTCTTGTTGTTGAACTCTTTTTTGTTTTCTAAGATTCCTACATGATGCCTATGATGAAGTTGAGTTGTGGTGCTGAGTTGTGGCTGGATTTGTGAATCAAATAAGTCTTAAGCTCTCTTGAATTGTGTTATTCAAGATAATTGAGCATAAGCAAACACAAATTGTAACTATCCAAGCCTTAAGCAACATTAACACTACTCTTGATTTCTAGGTTGAAATCGCTGGTGCCGACAGCTTGAACATACGAACTTGTATAAATTACTGGGAATTGGTAACTACGTTTTTTGAGCTGAAACTTTTACTGAATTTTCTAGACATCTGGAAAAAAATTATAAAAAAATAACCAAGCGATTTGGATTAAAGGAAAAAATAAGAAAAATCGCACAAGTTGGCAGAAAAATCAGTGTCCAGGAAAAAAAAAAGGTGAAAGGAGAGTGTCCTTGTTGTTTTGGCTCAAAATTTGTTCTATAATTGGTACCTATTTTATACCAATCATAGTTCTGAAATTTCAATTGAAAATTATTGTGAAAACAAGTGCCAAAACTAGAGGTTTGTTGAGTCTTTTTTTTTAGAGTTTTTCTACTCTACTCTAGAGCCATTCTAGGTTTCTCTTTGAGTCCTAGCTTGCTTTTTTGTGCTTTTCATTGCTTAATTGTTGAATAATCCTTGGAAATTTGTCTTGTTAAAACTCTATTGGTTTAGCTTTCATTTCATTTTTTTTGGTCTTTGGTTATTGCTTGTCTCTTTGTTTCCTTGCTTGTGAGTTGCCATATAGGGAATTGGAAAGGAGGATTAGTGCCATATCTTGAAGAATTTGAGTCAAGAAGCAAGGGGCCAACCACCTTAAGAGCTATTGGACTAAGAAGCACTCCAAATTGAGTGAAATACTAAAGAGTGAATAGCCACCACAATTGAGGACTTTTTTTTTTGTAATTTTGTAATTGGCAATTTGTTTTGCTTTCAAATTTTGTAACAAAAAGGCCTTTCATTGGAAGTAAGTTGGGAGCCTCCAATAGGTCACCCTACTTCCATTTGTGTGTAATAATTTTAGGCAATTTTCCCTTAGGATAGTGAGTGTTTTGTTGGGAACCTTAAATGAGGTCATCCAAACACTCTTAGGATCCGCCTAGTTTGCATTTCTTGCACTTTAATTTCTTGCTTACTTTCATAACTTATTTCCTTTACCCTCCATTGTCAAACCGTCTAGATAGCTTGCCTTTTACCAATTAGTTTTTACCTTATCTTTCACACCTCTTTTAGCGTTTATTTTGGCTAGTTTCAACCATAGTTTCTTTTACCTTTCTTTCAAACCCCCAACAAGAAAGAACCATAACTTAGGAACCAACATGAGTCTTCATTCTTCATCTAGTGTTAATGGTGAGGGTTCTACTCCTAAGGACCCCTTGTATAATATATTAGATGAGTTGAGATCCCTTAAGTTGTGGAAAGAAAAACAAGAGAGAAAAGAAAAAGGTAAAAAAAGAGTGGAAGAAATAAGTCAAGATGAAAGAGAGAAAATAAGAGAGGAAGAAAGAAGAAAAATAATGAAAGAAATGAAAAGGAAAAAACATGCCTCCTATAGTAGTCATGACTCTTGCAAGAGTTTAAGTGAAGAACTTAGCGACTATTATAGAGGGCGTCATAGTTCACATACTAAACATCACTCCCAAAAAAGAGAAAAGGATAAAAGGCCTCAAGAGGTTAACATTAGCCTCCCATATTTCCATGGAAAAGATAATGTTGAGGCTTACTTAGATTGGGAAATGAAGGTTGAACAACTCTTTGCTTGCCATCATATTAGCGAAGAGAGAAAAGTTCCATTGGCTACCCTTAGCTTTCAAGGGTATGCCCTCTATTGGTGGAATTCCCTTGTTAGGGAACGTAGGATTCATGGGGATCCTCCAGTATAGTATTGGAATGATCTTAAGAGTGCCCTTAGGAAGAGGCACATTCCCTCCTACTATGAAAGGGAGCTTATGGACAAGCTCCAAAGGCTTCGACAAGGGAGTATGAGTGTTGAAGAATATAGACAACAAATGGAACTACTCCTTTTAAGAGCTGGACTTAGGGAAGAGGAAAGAACAAGCATAGCTAGGTTCCTTAGTGGACTTAATATGGAAGTGAGGGACAAGGTTGAATTCCTTCCATATAGGGACCTAGATGAGCTAGTCCAACTTTGTATAAGAGTGGAGCAACAACTTAAAAGAAAGCCTTCTTCAAAATCTTATGGCTCTCACTCTTATCCAAGGAAGGACCAAGCCCATGGAATTTTGGGGGCTGCACCTTCAAAACCTAAGGAAGATAAGGGTAAGACCATAGAGAAATACACCCCTAAGACTAGTTCCCAAGAAAGGACTAGCAATATTAAATGCTTCAAATGTCTTGGGAGAGGTCACATTGCCTCTCAATGCCCCACAAAGAAAACCATGATCATGAGGGGTCAAGACATTTATAGTAGTCAAGAGGAGACTACTTCTTGCCCTTCCTCTAGTGGAAGTGAATATGAAGTAAGGGGTGAAGAGTCTAGTGAGGAAGTCTACCCCCATGAAGAATGTGACCTCTTAATGGTTAGAAGGCTCCTTGGAGGTCAATCTTATGATCTATCTCAATCCCAAAGAGAGAACATCTTTCATACAAGATGCAAAATTTTAGATAAAACTTGTTCTCTCATTGTGGATAGTGGATCTTGTTGCAATTGTTGTAGCACAAGATTAGTTTCCAAGTTGAACCTCACTATCATTCCCCACCCAAAACCTTATAAACTTCAATGGCTCAATGAGCAAGGGGAAATGATAGTTAACCAACAAGTGAAGGTACCTTTCTCCATTGGGACATATAAGGATGAAGTTAATTGTGATATAGTTCCCATGGAGGCAGGACATATTCTTTTAGGAAGGCCGTGGCAATTTGATAGGAAGATCATTTATAATGGCCTAACTAATGAAATTACCCTCACCCATCTTGGCACTAAATTTGTGTTGAATTCTCAAACACCTTCACAGGTGGCCAAAGATCAACTAACTATGAAAGATAAGAGGGATGAGGAAGAAAAACTTGGAAAACAAAAGAAAAAGAAGGATAGTAAGGCCTTGTCTTCAAAGGCCAAGGGGAAGGAAAAGGAGGAAAAGGATTCCTCCAAAAATATTGTTAACAAGGAAAATCATTTTGCAACAAAATGTGATATTAAAATAGCACTCCTTCTTAAAAAAAAAATTCTACCTTCTCCTATCAAGGGAAACATCCCTTAGCACCACCATACCTCTTGAACTTGAGGTTATTCCTCAAGTAAAGGAGTTGTTGGATGAGGATTTGGTTCGCAAGAGCTTAAATCCTTGTGCTTTGTTGGTGTCTAAAATAGGTATTATTAGGCACCAAATCCCTATGATAGGTGGTATGATGAATGTGTTGAGTGGTGCAACACTTTTTTGTAAAATCACTCATGCACCCCACATCTTCATCATTTGTGTACATAGGAACTCATTAGGTAGGTTTGTTCTTATTTTTTGTTTCAATGCAAACCTAGGTGCTCATGTGGGACACCTTAGGTTTGTTGTAATTTTTTGTAGGAATAATCAACATGAAAATAATGAAAAAGGTATGTTTTATTCCATTACATTCCTTAACTTTTTAAATAGTGATCAAGGGCTTCCCATGGACCCTAAGAGAATAAAGGTCATTCCTGAGTGGCTTACTCCACCAAGTATAAGAGAAATTTGGGGCTTCAATATCTTAACAAACTTTTACAAAAGGTTTGTCCCATATTTTTCTATACTTGTAGCACCACTCATTGAGTTGGTGAGGAACTATATTCTCTTATGGGAAGATGGCCAGGAAAGGGGTTTCAAGTCCTTACCGTACTCTAACATACCCAACATCACTAATACATATGCTTTTATTCTTTTTACAGGTGTTGAGGGACAAATTAATGAGTTTCAAGAACCTCTGGATTTGAGGTCAAATCCTTTTCAAGGGGGAGGGAATGATGCAATCCTACCCCCCAAGGGCATTGGATAGAAGACTCCAAGAAGATTGGGCCAAAGATGCAAGAGAAGGCCCTAGGGTTCTCATGAGCCTTAGGGTAGATTTCTAAGCCCATGGGCCAAGGTTGGGTCCAATTATCTTTGTACATATTAGACTAGAATGTCATTATATTTGGTCCTTGTATTTAGGGCTCCATATTGTAGGTAGGGTATCCTAGAAATATAGGAGTTTTCAGCCCTTGTATTTTAGGGCACCTAGACTAGTTTATGTATTAGGGGTAGTTTTGTAATTTCACATGCACTAAGTGGATATTTGATGTGTGTGGTTGCAAATAAATTTAATTGAATTGGTAGAAGCCCAATCCAATTAAATTTTAGAGGGGGAGGTGAGCATTTGCTTACTACACCCCATTGCCACATCATATAGTCACACTTTGTGCATGTCCTTCATGCTTTTCATGCCTCATGACACCTAAGCACACTTAGTGGAGAATCTTGGAATTGATCTTGGATTAGTGGGCTGAACCATAACTAAAATTCACTAATCATAATTAGTGAATTTTTGGCTCCAAAGTTTGGCTCCACAAATTCAATTTCAAATTCAAGTGAAATTTGAATTTCCCTCCAATTTTGTGTGACACTTAGGCTATAAATAGAGGTCATGTGTGTGCATTTTTTTCAACTTTGATCATTTGAATATTAAACTTCAGATTTCAAAGCTCATTTGGAGCACAAAATTTCGTGCTCTTCTCTCCCTCTCCCTTCATTCATCTCCTTCTTCCTCCAAGCTCTTATCCATGGCCTCCTATGGTGGTGAGCTTCTTCTAGACTCATCTTCTCCTTGAAGTGGCGTCTCCTCTCTCTCTTCCTTCTCCATTCCGCTGCCATTCATCTTCCAAGAAGCAAAAGAATCCATTGATGAAGAAGATCCTAGGCCTACAAGCTCCAATGGAGCTTGCATCAGGAAGCTTTCCACTCAAACTGTTATTGGACAGATCTAGTGAGCGTAAAGTACTTGCATTTTGAAATGATTTTGGAAATATAACTTCTAAATTGTTTTATATTATCAGTATATCATCATTAGACTTAATAATTATTTTTTCTCATTGATCAAAGAGAGGATTTAGTCTTAATTCGTTAAGGAGTTGTTGGTGTCTTGCTTTGGTGGCATTAATTGTTCTTATGGTTCAATGCACCCACTTTTATTTACAAGTGAAGTGTTCATACTGCCATTTGATTCGACTTTATAATATTCAATATAGTCAATCGGTTAGTTAATTAATTTACTTGTTTTGATCTTAATTAGTAGACCACCAAAGGATCCCACAACTGCACATTCTAGAAGAAGATCAATCTCAAAGGGATCACAAAAAGGTCCTATGATTAAGTTGACTTGTTTTTATCATACTTTGTTACGTTTTCATTTGTTGCATTTGTTTTGTCCACCAAAAAATTTTGGTGATTAAATGGGGACAGGTGGGGTTCAATAGCATCACCACTAGAAAACAAGCTTTTAACATTGTCATTTTAACATTGATTTTATAAAAATTGATGTTAAAAATAACGTGGTTGTAAATAAGTTGAGTTCGTTAATATCAATTTTTAAAAAATCGATGTTGTGTGTCGATATTAACATCGATTTTTAAAAAACCAATGTTGTTTTATCAATTGTTAACATCAGTTTGTTGTTTTCCAGTAGCATCACTACTAGAAAACAAGCTTTTAACATTGTCATTTTAACATTGATTTTATAAAAATCAATGTAAAAAATAACATGGTTGTAAATAAGTTGATTTTATAAAAATCGATGTTAAAAAACCGATGTTGTGTGTTGATATTATCATCGGTTTTTTTATCAATTGTTAACATCAATATTTTAAAATAGAATGTTTCAAACATGTTTAAAAACCAAAAACAAAATGTTTCCAAACATGTTCAAAAACCAAAAGGACCAACAAAAAAGTGATGGAGACCAATCCAAAAAAACAAACTATCACAGGTTCGCAAAAGGAATGGAACTGTCGATCTATTATAGCCACTTTGGAAAACAAACATCTATTGTTAAATTGTTGGGTAGGAACCTTGGTTGACCCAAAAATGCATGATAAAATAGATGATCTATATGTCATGGAAGAAAACCGACAAGTTTTTATGAGATATATGGGTGGAGATTTGGTACTCATATATGTCTTGTATAAGGAGTAGGTTTTCAGTCTATGCGTAGAACATGAAGAAAACTTCCTTTCAATCTTTAAATCAGTGCAGAAATGGGAAGAATCAACTCACACAACTAATAGATTGACATGGATTAGATGCTACAATGTCTCGCTCTTTGTATGGAACACAAATTGCCTCTCAAGTTTAATTTCTGACTTTGGGAAGGTCCAGGACATTGACGAAGATTCTCTATCACTCAAGGGAGTTAAGTTCATGAGAGTCCTTGTCATGACCTCTACCCAACAGACAATCTCAAAAAACTTCAAAATCACCATCAATGGACTCATTACACTAGTCAAGCTTGTGGAGGAGATGAAGGTTTTCAAAAATCATTGTTGTTGTAAAGAAGATAGAATTAGAAATGAGGAAGATGCTTATAATCAAGATAGTGAAATGGGTATGCGTTTGGGATCTTTAGGCTCAAAGTGCTCTTTTGATGCTTGGCATGCGTCAAAGCATGATGTCATTCAGAGACAGGATTGTAGACAAGCGAAGGAGGATAATATGGTGCAGAACTCATTGGACAATAATCGTTGGTCAAAATCTACCAACGATAACACCCATGATGAGTCTACGAATGCAAGGCCTCAAAAGGAAGAGGAATAGCTTAGGGAAACAAATGAATTTTAGAAGTATTTGAACTATAAAATCCCATTGGTGGAGAAGGGAGGAATATCAAAGAATGATACTGAGAAGGACGATTTGCATAAAAGGGGGAAGAACAAATTTGGTGTTTCACTTCTGACGGCCGCAGAGGACAATTTGGAGACAAATAGAAGCACTAACCTAGATCAGGGTAATTAGGGGTCATTGGGCCTCTGGCCCATTTGGTGGCTTCTATTAGCCAACCCCTTAGGCTTTGAATTAAAAAAAAGATTACTATTAGGCATTTTGATTCCGAACCAACAAAGGCCTTTCTCACTTCAAACATATTTTCGATCCTCCTAAGGTCTAATAGCAAAGTGTCGAATTCTCTTAATAGCAACACACCACCTTTTACTCCTTTCCCTACAAATAAGGTTAATGATGCACCATGCAGCTTGAGCTATAATATCAAAAGAAGAAACATTACTGTTGCTAGCAACAATAATCAGTATTGCAGTAATTCACATGCAAGTAGCAACTACAAAGGTGAGATAAAGAAGATGTTGGACCAAGGTGTAAACATTGGTTTCTCAGACTATGGTAGCAAAAGGGTTGTTATTTACAACCTCATTCACTAAGAGAAAAGAGATGAAAGCAAGGTACACAACCTTGGTTGCAACAACAAAGTTGGGAAACACAACAAGTTTTTATAAAGATACTATTGTTCAATCTAGAGGACTTTGGGGGAGGATAAAGGTCAATACTATTAGAGGAATCATTAGAAAATATGATATGCAATTTGTCTCTCTACAAGAGACAAAAATGAACTTCATAGATTTAGATTTTTGTAAGCGATTATGAAGTGACTATGATGTTTCTTGGGAAGCTATACCTACAAATTATATAGTTAGAGGTCTCCTTTGTTGTTGGGGCAATGTAGTCTTTAGTATGTCAAGAGTGCATAAAGACAATGGATTCCTGAAAATTGAAGGTGATTAGAGAGACAACAATGAGGTGATCACATTGGTAAATGTCTGCTCACCTTGCAACTTGGAAGGTAAGAGAAGACTTTGGAAGGAACTCCTAGACTACAAAAATTCATCAAATGTATCTAGGTGGTGCATCGTGGGAGATTTTAATAGTGTGAGAAATAGGAATGAAAGAGTAGGTTCTTCAAATAATGGTGGTGGAAATAGTGGAAACAAGGAAATAGAGGAATTCAATGCTTTTACTGAAAACTTTGAAGCCTTAGATGTTCCTATGATCGGTCGGCCACAAATGGTATTTTCCAAATAGGGGAGCTAAACACCGAATTGATAGAGTCATTTGCACTATGGGGTGGCTAGATTTTTGGCAAGGATCAATATAAAAAGGTTCTAAATAGAGACGTTTTGGATCATTGTCCTAACTTGGCCAAAAATAACAACTAACCAAAAGGAAGGTGGACTAACTTGTTTTAGTCTACACCGGGGACATCTATGCAATTAGAGCCATCAAACTCATTTGATACATATGATCGACTATAGATTTTGGATTCTTAACATCTTTTCACACCTAACTTGTTCTCTTTGATGTCTATTTCAGATGCTTGATTGTTGGTTCCAAGATCTATCTTTTCATGAGGTGGTCAAAGAGACATGGTGAAACTCTCAAGTGGAGGGACAAAATGCACATGTCTTGAAGGAAAAGCCTAAAATTACTAAACAAGCTTTGAAGAGGTGGAATTTAAAGGAATTTGGAAATTTAAAGAAGAAACAAGAGGATGTTCAATTGGAGATGAATAGTTTGATTTTTTGGAGGAAGAAAGAAGTTTGAGTGAGGAAGGAAAGACAAGAAAAATACATCCTCAAGGTGAATTTCAGAGATTAGCGAAATTGAATGAGTCCTTGCTAATTCAAAAATCAAGAATTACATGGGCTAAAGAAGGAGATTGCAACTCGAAACTTTTCCACTCCACCATCAATTCGAGAAGGAGAAAGAATGGTCTCAATGGAATTAAAATGAATGAGGAATCGATTGAGGAACCATGTAGAGTGAAGACCGAAGTAAAAAAGTATTTTGAGTGGCACTTTCAAGAAAAAATTTATGGAAGACCTAAATTGACTGGATTGGAATTTCCTTCGCTTTCCAATGAGGATAATGCAATGCTCATACAAGACTTTGAGGTGGAAGAAATAAAAAAAGTGATTCTAGATTGTGAAAGTTCTAAATCTCTGAGGCCGGATAGCTATTCATTCCTCTTCATTTAGACTTTTTGGGAGATGATCAAGGAAGAGGTAATTAATTTTGTCAAAGAGTGATGAGGACATGTTCAAGAGCAAGGGCAAGGATCCACTTGAAGGACTTGGAGGACCTATGACAAGGGCTAGAGCAAGGAAAGCCAAGGAAGCTCTTCAACAAGTGCTGTCCATACTATTTGAATACAAGCCCAAGTTTCAAGGAGAAAAGTCCAAGGTTGTGAGTTGTATCATGGCCCAAATGGAGGAGGACTAAATGACACCACTTTGTCTCAATTTTAGAGTGTTTAGTTTGTCTAAATAATGGCCCAATCCTTGTAAAGTTGGCTGACCAAAAATATGTTTTTGGTTAATCAACTAAAAGGGCTTTAGTTAGGTTTAGTTCAAGTTGTAATAAGGGCCCAATTGGCAACCTAGGCATCAGCCTTTTGGGAGACCAAATGGTGGCTGACTTGTTGGCCGTTGGAGGTGACTTTTGGTTGCCACAATTTCAGTTACACTCAGCCATTAAGTTTTTTTAATTCCCTAGGTTAATGGCATTAAGTTATTTTAATTCTAGGTTAGTGGGTCATTACTAAAATCTGTTGTAAAGCTTCCATATAAGCTGAACCATTTTATCAATAAAGATAAGTTGAGTTTTATTCAGAAAATTAGAGTTTATCTCTTTTATCTTAGTGAGAGTGATTCTCCTAAATTCTTGAGTGATTCAAGAACACCTTGTCTGTATCAAAGGACTTTCACAACCTTTGTGTGTTGCCCTCGCTGGAAAGAGTGATTCTTTCCTTCCTTTCATCATCACCCTTGTTCTTTCAAACCACAATTCCAAAAAATCCACCTCTGCCCAGAATTATCTCGTGGCCATAACTCCCATTTTACGCACTCAAATTAAGTGATTCTTGAGCCTAAATTGAATTTCAAAACGAGACCTTTCACCTCGTTTTGGAATCACCTCATTTGGAGCCCTGTAGCTTCAGTTATTGCCATTTCTATATTTCTGTCCAGCCACCACTTAACCTACGTTTTACCATCCCATTCATCCATTTTATGCCAAGAACCACCTTATTAAGACCCACGAAATTAGCCACCTTATTTTCCATCCTTTCCTTAATCAATTTCCGCATTTTCCATCAAGGTTTAATCCTAGACGATCCTAAGTCAGCCCTTGTGCCATGAGGGTTCATATCATTTGGTAACCAGAGCTCTGGTTCTAGGATCAACACTTCCTTTGCTGGAAATATTGGGTAACATCCTTCTTTATTCTCTTTGCCATTTATATTACCTTCTTATTCATATATATTTTTTTAGGCTGAACCATTGCAAAAGTTAAGCCTTTTGATCTCTTTGTTATAAAAAAAAAAAAGAAGCAGAATTTCGTATAAGCAAAATTAAAAAAAAAAATAAAAATTGGGCTGAATGGTTTAATCCTTTCCTTAATCAATTTTCCTTAATCCTTACCTTTCACCTCGTTTTGGAATCACCTCATTTTATGCCAAGAACCACCTTATTAAGACCCACGAAATTAGCCACCTTATTTTCCATCCTTTCCTTAATCAATTTCCGCATTTTCCATCAAGGTTTAATCCTAGACGATCCTAAGTCAGCCCTTGTGCCATGAGGGTTCATATCAAAGAGATTCACAAGTTCAACTTTCTTCCTAGAGGTACAAATATCCCTTTCATTGCTTTGATTCCAAAATACCGTCTTATATCTCTTGTGGGTTGTCTTTATAAAATTGTATAAAAAAATCTTAGCAAATAGAATGAGTATTGTCCTAGAGAAGTTGATAGATGAATGCCAAAGTGCTTTCATAGGTGGTAGGCAACTCTTACAACGTGTAATTATTGCAAATGAGATTGTAGATGGGGCCAAGAGGAGGAAAAAACAACACATTTTTTAAGGTGGATTTTGAAAAGGCCTATGATTTGGTATCATGTGAATTTTTTATTTACATGATACAAAGGATGGGTTTCCATGAAAAATGGATTGACTGGATAAGGGGTTGCTTGTTTTCGTCATGGTCATCAGTTTTAGTCAATGGAAGCACAACACACGAGTTTAAATGCTCTAAAGGCTTACGCCAAGGTGACCCTCTAGCACCATTTCTCTTCTTGGTGGTTGCCGAGGGCTTGAGCGGTCTCATGAGGGAAGCATCTGCAAAAGGGTACTACAAAGATTACAAGGTAGGAAATGGAAGTTATGCAGTGTCATTGCTTCAATATGCGGATGATACAATATTTTTTGGAGATGTAGATCAAAGAAATGTCTTCACCATTAAAACAATTTTGAGATTTTTTGAACTTGTACCAGGTTTGAAGGTGAACTTTCACAAAAGTAATTTTGGTGCTATTGGGGTTGAAGAGAGATTTGTTGAGCACTTTGCTAACATTCTTAATCGCAAACCCATGTCCTTGTGTTAATTATTATTCATGAGTTAGTTTGGTATTGAAAATTTGCAAGGAAATAGCAATGTGCCTCCAATTTATGGTTCTTTTTATAGAAATTGTACATATTTTTATTTATTATGTGATTTTATAGAGTAGAAACTCCAATTTTGTGACCTAATGTTGAATCCAACTCCGTTTCAGGCCAAAGAAGAGAAGGTAAAAGCTTTTGATGACTCGCTTAGTGAGGCAGATTGGCTAAGCGAGATGCATCCGCTTAGCGAGGCATCCAGCTCGCTTAATGGATGGGAAACCCTAGAAGAGGATAAGTCAGAGATTTGCACGCCCAGCGCGCAGCCATCCCACCCAGCGAAGATGTTGTCTCTTCTCGCGCTTAGCGGGCCCATGCTCGCTTAGCGGATTTTCACTTACTCTCACTCAGCAAGACATGCTCGCTGAGCGAGACTTCGGAAGTTGAAAAGTCCAAGAGCCTTTAAAACACTAAAGTTGGCAGAAATGAAAAAAAAATGGACTTTGAGTAGCAAAAAGAGCTTGTCTTCGTGAAAAACAAAGAGATTCAGGGTTAAGAGGCTAGAGAAGACATTCTCCACCATTTTCTTCCATATTTCTTTCACCAAAAATAGTTTTCTAATTGTATTTTGAAGCTTTGCTTGTAATGGAAGGCTAAGCCTCTTTGTTGGGGAGTTACTACTGAACCTCTTGATGTAATACTCTTACTATCTATTTAATGTTATTTCTTTGTGTTCTTTGCTTCTATCTATGCTTATTTTACATGCTTGTGGCCTGATCACCCCTTTGTATGTGTAGTTAGGTTTTTTAGTATTGGAAAATGCTTTAAAACCTTAGAACTTGATAGAGCAAGATAGAAATCTGTATGTCTAGGAATGGAGTGCAGTGATCTAGTCTATTTTACACTATAGGCTTAGTGCAACTCTTTTAGAACAAGTTTGTTGAGGAATCAATAACAAAGGCTAAAGAGAGTTAGGCTCATTCATGTGAGGAATCATGGTTTGAGTAATTTCTCAGTGTAACAACACTAGAATAACATTAAATAGAGAAAAACACATTTTATACAGCAAGAGAAATTTAGTAGGACACTCCCCAACGCTTTTAATTTGATAGTTTTCACTTTTTATAGCTTTGAATATTTTTTTTTTGTTCAAATAGTTTAATAGTGCACAACTTAATATTTTCTTTATTTCAAACCTTATAAGTGTTTACATACTAAATATACATAATCTAGGTGAAAAAAATTTCTTGTGGATACAATACTCGGTCTTATCGTTTTATACTACTTGTGCGAATCGGTACACTTGCCATAAGCAATCAACACCTTGTCATTCACCTATCTTGGTCTACCGATTGGGGCAAATCATAAGCACACGCCTACTTGGTAACCCGTGGTGGATAAATTCTCAAAGAAGTTATCTTTGTGGAAGTATAAACACATCTCTTTGGTGGTAGAATCTGCTTTATCAACTCAGTCCTCACATCAATACCATTATTTTTCCTATCCTTCTTTAAAATACCAAAGAAGGTTTGGAAGACTTTAGTGAGCATTCAACAAAGATTCTTGTGGGGTGGAGATGAAGTAAATAACAAAGTTGCATGGGTAAGTTGAAAAGACATATGCCAAAAAAAGGAGGAGGAAAGCTTGGGTGTGAAAGACTTGCAAGTTTTTAATAAATCATTACTTGGCAAGTGGTGGTGGAATATTTTTCATCATGAGCATGGTTTGTGAAGTGAAGTGTTGAAAGCAAAATATAATGAGCATCCATGGGAATCAATATGGTGGAAAGACATAAAGAAAATTTGTGGAGGATTGAGCGATAACAAATGGTTTGATGAGGGTGTGACTTGGAAGGTAGGTAATGGTGAAAAAAGTAGATTTTGGAAAGATCCTTGGTTAGATGGACAAACTCTAGAAAACCGTTTCCCTAGGCTATTCTTGGTTTTGGAACAAAAGGAAAGTCTTATTAGTGAGGTGGGCTCATTGAAGGGAAATACTTGGAGTTGGGACCTCACATGGAGGCGATAACTTTGAGTGGGAGAGGAAAAATCAAGCTAACCTTTTTTTTAAGTATTTCTTTTGTGCAGGGGTCACAAATCTTGGAGGATTCATGGTGGTGGCAGTTGGAAAATTCAGGAATATACACAACAAAATCCACTAATGCGTACTTGGTGGACTCGGTGGAGGAATCACAAATTTCACCTTTGTTTAAGGTACTGTGAAAGATCAAAGTACCCAACAAGGTGAATTTCTTGGTTTGGCGTGCTTTTAAGAATCGTCTACCAACTTTGGACAATCTTTTCTCAAGGAATATCATAGCGAACACATATACTCTTTGTTATTTATGTCACTCATCTATTGAAGGGGTAATACACTTGTTCTTTAATTGTCATTTTGCATAAAAAATATGGTCTCATTGTCATGAACGGATGGGTGGAATAATACATACTGCCACACATGGTAGTATCGATGGTGACTTTTGGCAATTCCATGGTTTGGCTACATCTCTGGTTGATGATGACATTTTGAGGATCATTTGGTGTTCAATACTTTTTTGTATTTGGAAAGCGAGAAACAGAGTCATGTTTGAGAATGTTAATCCCAAATTGGAAAATATTTTAGATGATATTGAGTTCACTTCATGGACTTGGTTGAAGTCTAAAGTTCCAAGTTTTTCGGCAAGTTTTTCGGCAATCAAAAACGAATGCATGCCTTGGTCTGTGTCATAATTAATCTGGCACACTCATTATGACTTGGAAGCATTTAATATGGATAGTCTTCTCAAGGGAGGTTTTTCGTTGGTTGAGGCATACTGTGCTCTTATGAGATATAGTAGAAAAAACACACTTTGCTCAGCATAAATATAAGTGTAAAATCTGCTCTTATTGTGGGCTGGAAGTGTAGTTATTACTAGCTGTAATTTATAGATTCAATGGCTAAATGCTCTAATGTAATGAATAGAAATAGATCACTTATATTTTGTTGGCAGTCATGCATTGGTTATGAGATATTTATGGACATTCCATTAAATATTGAATAACCGCTAGCTTTGGTGTAGCAGATTTCCAATCGGCCGGTTTGAACTTTGTTCCATGGATTCCTTGTAACCAGGTATTTCTAGTACCTTTTGTCTATTAATATATGAGCTCATTTTAAAAAGAGAAAGAAAGTAGAGGGAAACATAACCAAAATTGAATTTCATCGTTAACAAGAAGCTGAACATTAAGTCATGAACAAGAACCACACAAAGCCAAAGCCTTAACAAGACATTAGATTGAACCAAAAACTTCTGTTGAATTAAGATACTGTGACATTCTTTAATAACTGATTCTTTCAAAAGTTTAACTTTTTTTATCAAATGATCCAAAGGTGTGTCTGTGTGTGTGGAAACCAAAAAGTAGGCAAATTAAATGAATTACCTCGAGGATCTACCTAGAAGATCAATGTACTTGCGTAGGCATAACCTCCCATTGGTGTCACTGATGTTAATTCCAACATATAAAAAAGCAATCCTTCTAATGAGCATCGGATATAATAAACAAGTATGATTATGGCAGTGGCATGGTGGTCGTGATGATCATATATATGTTGATGGTTATAACAATGGTGCAATGACGTCTATGATAATGGTATAATTTAGATATTCTAGGGAAATAATTTTTTAATATTTAGTGAATCTTTTAAAGATTTTATAGTTAAATGAGATCTTAATGAATATTATAATTTAAGTCTTTCATTTTATATATATTGAGAATTTTAAAATATTTTAGAAAAATGTTTTTATGTAAGAGACAACACGCTAAAAAGATCTGTATATATTTATCTTTTAATCTTATTCACATACGGAATTAAATCTATATATTTTTTTAGTGTGTATATATATTATAAGAAAAAAATTTAGACAGACTATTATAGATAATGTTGGTCTATTCTTCAAGTCTGAATTTTACCTCAATAATATGCAATAACATTTAATGAAATCACCTATAGGTTCTGAATATTATTAAACATGGTTAAATTATTTTAATTGTAAATAGAGCAAAACATAAGTAAATCATGTATCTTTGCTTAAATAACCTTCATGGTCGTCTGGGACATGAAATGGAAGTTTTTGGGGGCCTGACCCACTTACTCAACCTCCCCATTAGACACAAGGACATCTTGAACATGTTCAACTACCACCCTCACCCAATTATCTCAATTTAGATTTTTTTTTCATCTAATATATTTTATATTACTATAATTCTAACTCAAAGGATTTTATCTATGTTCTGTTACAATATTCCATGTCCATTACTAATATGTTGTTATATATAAGACTCAATTACTTAATTCATTAAGATTAAGAAAAATAATTAATTTAGTTGATAGTAATAAATTTATCTTAAATTTATAATTTTTTTAAAATTATCCTTGTTATTAATAGTACTTCTATCTCTTTTAATGGTTTATGAATATATTCTCTTTCTTCTTTCAATAAAGAGTATTTCTAGTTTAAAAATAATTAATAGTAAAAATACTATAAATTGAGTTTTATAAAAAGAAACAAATACAATTTTAAATTTGGATCTTATATATACAACAACAGAGGAAGTGTAACTTTTCCAAACTTAAGATAAACTTTTCCTCCGAGGGTTAAGTGCAATATATTTGCATTACTTAAGGGGGAGAGTATGTATTTTAACAAGGAGGGAGGAGAGTCTAATAATTGCATCTTTGCGGGGTAGTGTAAAATATATGTTGATAATATATTTCTTTTGCAATTGAGGCTAACAAAACCCTAATTGCTCTTTTTTAAATAAAAAATATATAGTAAAGTTTCATTTATTTGAATCTGTAAGGAAGAAGAGAGTGCAATTTTTAACATAAAAAGGAGAGAACAATGTAATATTCACATTTGTTAATGGAAGGGAATATGACTTACTCTATAAAATTTTGTGATTTTAATCAATCAGGAAAAAAATTACAATTTACATATTTGTAATATTAATCTTAAAGATCATAACATGGTTTTGTATATATTCACTACTAGAAATATCATTTTTTAAGACGGTTAAATCGTATCTTTTACGACGGTTTTAAACCGTCGTAAATAGAGGTGTTGTAAAAGGTAAAAAATTATAAAAATGGTTATTGGAACCGTCGTTGTATATGTTACTTTTTATGACAGTTTTTATATAACCGTCGTAGTATGTCATCTCAAATTACAATTAAAATGTTGTAGGGTGACGTGTCTTTCTACGACGGCTACCCATCAACCGTCGTAGTATGTCCACTATACTAACACGGCTAGATAAGAATCGTCGTAGTATTCTTGAGTTTTTTTTTTTTGGAAATAACTTTCTACGACGGTTACTATATAACCGGCGTAGTAAATCCGATATACTAAAACGGTTATATTATAACCGTCGTAGTATGCGTTATTTATTTTTTTATTTTGGTCTTTTTTTGTTTTTTTTTTTCTATTGTAACTTTAATCATTTTAAACATTGATGGGAACCAAAACTATCATAATCATTTTCAACATAAATAAAATCATTTAACTATAACAAGTGTGAAAAAAATCAATATATATATATATATATGTAAATATATCCATTAAAATACAATAATACAATTTTTAAGCGGAATCCATTACAAGACAAAGGAAGAGACAATACCTAAAGATTAACATGTATCCCTACTCCTCCTATTCCTAATAGTATAGCACAGAATGCTAAGAAACCATAATACTAAAAATTAAATTCACCAACCTACTCCAACACAATAGTTGGTGGAATCCATATTAAGTTTAAAACCATATTAAGTTTAGAAAAAAGTGTGATTCATTATAAAAAGCTTAATATCTTTCTCAAATAAAGCATGTTTGCAAGTAATAACATGCTAATAACAAGTAATAACATTACTACAACAGTACTAATGAAAAATAAACAAATCACAACATTGCTAATAACAAGTAATAACATTAATGATTCCTTATTTACGTGTTATATACTAGTATTTACAATAATTTTACAGGTGTTATATACTTATTCTAATTACCTTATTTACGTGTTATATACTTATTCTAATTATCTTAATTACTATATTTATATAAAAAATGTTATCTCTATTTTTTTACATCTAACAAAAATATTCATTATTCAAACTCTTATTCTCTTCTTTATCTTTTGTATTAATTTAACAATGAATAAAAAATTAAATTGCTTTAATATTTATCCATACGTGACATTATGTTCTTACTTTTTCCTTATTTGATTAACATTTGTTTATATTAATAAAAATTAAAGAGAGACATTTTGTGCCTCTATCTTTATTTAAAAAAATAATGATAATAGTTTTTTTAGGAGAGGTAACCGCAACTATATATTTTAAAAGTTTACCACGAAAATGAAAACAATTATATATTGAAGGATAATCTAAAAATAATATAACTTACTTACTAAAGCATTGATGAAACTAATTTGTTTTTTTGTCTTTCAACTTCTCCTTAAAGTCATACTATAGGTTGAGTACATATAGTACTTAACACTTTTTTTTTCTTTTTTATGATAAAATTATTTGTCTGCCTATAAAAAAGAATTATGGTTAAAGTCATTATAAAGCATGGAAAATTTTATTCAGGTGAACAAAATATTGTTAAGAACATGTTAATTCTAACTTCATTTTATCATTGATTAAAAATTATAAAATAAAAAAGTGACTCATTAAAATCTTATCAATTATTTGTTTGGTTTATCAGCTCAGTGTTGCATTGTTAAGCTTTATCAGCTCAGTGACTCATTTTTATGATTTCAACTTTCCTGAGTGGAGTTTTCATATATTTATACATGTACTCATGATTCAGAATTTTACAGCAGAGCCATTATGAAGTATGTTTTAAACTTGGGCAGTTACTCTGTTGTAGCATATTATGATAACAAAATAAACTATAACAGAATAGAATTAGCATAATAGAGAGCATTGGACCTAACTCACACCCAAAAAATGATAAGTAAGAAACTGAATTTTGAGTTAAAAAATTAGCATGTTAAAAAATTAGTATAGCTAGAAATGACAAGAGATTGGACCTAACTCACACCCCAAACCTAGCTCAAGGGAGAAGTTTGTCTCTGTTTGGGTAAGCTAGAAAGAATCCAAAATATAACATATTGTGCTTGTGCATGTATACTAGTTAAGTAATCAAATATATAATAAATTTGTGTTGCATTCAAATATTTTGGTTGATTTAGTATTTAATACCCCAAGTGATGTACATTCAATATATAAATGCTGAATGAAGAATTTAGGAATTATTATATTATCTTGTCATAAATCTAGAAGAAAAAAAAAACTATGTATCTAAAAAAAAATTTATTTAAGATTTTTGTTTTTCTATTATTGTAGGAAATTATTTGTAATATGTGCTCTTAAAATATATTATCATAAATATTATTTATTTAATTTATTTTGATTAAGATTCTATTTTTTAAAATTTTAATTGGCATTGGGTTAGGATTTTACATCTAATTAAGATTTATTTATTATTTATTATATTTGGAATCATAAATACTCTTTATAACCTTTTGTCTCAACTTAGAGTATATGAAATCCTAGTTAATTAGAGGAATACTCTTCTCAAAGTAGTACTAATTAATTGTCCTAGATGGTTAATAAAATACTCTGACAGAGAAATATTTTAAGTTTATTGTTTACCAACCATACACACAAGCATCTCTTGAAGTGTAGGAATTGAGAGTATTAAAGATATCATAAATGAAAACCTCACTCCCTAATTCCAAATTTTAAAATTTAAACATAAGAAGTGTAAATTGAGATGGTGGGATATATTTTCTATGCAGTTTTTTTAGTATACACATAAAGGCTCCAACAGTGTGTTTTAAATCTTAAAATCAAACTCCAACCGTGTGTTTTTAAGGCTCCAAATTCCTTTTTTAGTCTAGCTAAATGCACCTGACCTTTTACTTTTTGCTAAGTGTCAATGCATAATTAATATTTCTTTCAAGTAGCTCTAAACAAAGGAAAAGCCACATACAAGTATGCCTCTCTCGTGGATTATTTTGCCTCGCTCTCCTTCAAGAAGCTTCTTTGTGATGCTGATATCCAACTCAAATGTTTCTGCAATCCCCAAAAAAGAAAAGCTACAATTGATGAGTCATGAGTCAAATGCCACTAAGAGAAATAACATACCTCACATTCCTTAGACCCCACCAAAATGTGCAACATTAGAGACGAGCAATTGCCACTCTGAAGACAACTCCAATAAAATAGGAATTAGAATATATTCAACACAACTGCTATCTCATCTCACAAACTCTTCTCTAGTGTCAAAATATATCATGAAAAGAAAGCATCAATCCTTTTCTCGCAACAAATTATCAAAACTTTCTAATACTAATTACTAATTGACCAAATGCCTACCTCTAATTATACCCAACACTTGTCAATGTCATTCTAAAGATATTATTAAAAACGAAAAATTTAAATAGATAACTATTTTTGGAAAATAATAATTATAAATTCATATAAGTTATCATTGAATTGTGTTTCTTTGAAGTGTCTAAGGGTAATAAATTCATAATAATAATTATAAATTCATATAAATTCATAAAGCAATGGACTACAATGGATATGCTGAACATGACGTGACTTTGCGTAATAGGTCATCGTGAAACTAAAGTGTATAGATATGCTGAACTACAATGGAAATATTCTTGGTAATAAAGCAAGGTTCTTTATATACTTTGATTTTTATTTACTGCCTCTTTGGAAGATGCAAAAATTACATTAATTTTGAAAGAAACACAAATTTTAATTCTTAAATTTCATTTTTAAGAATTTATTTTAAATGTCAAACTAAAAAATTTATATATCTATATATGTTAAAAGTGGTTCTATCATATATACCATCTAAATTAACAATCAATTCTTCTTAACTTATTCTTAAACAAACAGAATTTAAGTATAGTACCTAAGTGTTTTTACTATTTAGTAGTATATATTCTCCAATATACTATCAATCATAATTAGAATTTTCATTTGATAACCTACATCTATAATAAAGCAGCTTTATGCGAGTTAGCAAATTAAAGCTCCAATTTTATAATTAAACAATATTAATAAGATTTATAATTCTGCATTAAAAACTCAATTCTTCTTTTGAAATCATCTTTCAACCTGGATTCTAATATTATTTTGAAATCATGTTGGCCTCTGCATTATCACATTCCACTTATATATGTCAAGAATTCTAAGCATCAATTAACATAATTTTATAATATTGTTAACATGGAAAGTAGAAACTAGAAAGCAGTAATTAGGTGGACTGTGCCAACAAATTTTAGTATGTACATATTTTGTGGTCCTAGATCTAACGTTTCATACCTTTGTTCCATGAAAAGTTATTGAATTTAAGGCCCCTGCCAATGTCTTGTGTTGCTCCATATCCCACAGAAGAACACCCAAGACCTGTAAATTTTTTAACAAAAATATAAAGGCACGTTGTCACCTTGTTAGAGAACATACATATAAAAAAGAAACATCAAATGAATTGGGTTTAGGGTACCTATCAAACATAATGTTGGCACATTAGTTTAAACCAATCAAGCATGTTGGCACAATAATCAATGCACAATATATATAAGCTTACTTACCTCCATTAAGCCACAACACTAATGGATTGTCTTGAGGCTTGGTCATGGCCTCATAGAACCAATAAAAGAGTGCTCGACCATTAGTTTCGTTGACTGCGACATATCTAGCATAGTGCTGAAAATCTATGGGAGGCTGGCCAGGTAAGTTAGTCACAAGATCACCATTACAATTATTATTATTATCCCAGAGGATTTGCGGATGAATAGGATTGAGATGACATTGTCCTATGCCGAGTTAAGTACTTAACAGAGTTTTGAGTAGGTTCTAAAAAGGTGTAGGGAAAAAAATCAGATATAGGATCCCAGAAACAGCTTTCAACAAAACCAAGCACTATAGATAAAGACAATTTTAAAAGCTTATAATCTCACAGCACTTTGGAGAGTCATTATAGACAATAACCACAAAAAAGGTTAGGAATATTAAAAAATATTAACAATTTAAGCGGACCAGACCTACTGCTATTACGAAAATAAATCACAAAACACGTAAAAAAAAACCTTTTCAGAAACACGCAACAAAACGCAATCACATTATTCAGACCCATTTCAAAAGTCAAGCAAAAAAATCAAACTTGAAGCAATCCCATTTCTAGAATCAGCTTTAATATCCATATAAGGGAAAAGTGGAAATAGATAATCATTGATGAGAAATTGACATAAACTTTTTAAGTTCATAAATTGCTATTATGCCACTACACAAAAAGAAGAAAAATTGTTACTAAATTGTCTTGTATAACAATAACAAGTGATCCTCTAAGCTCACTCTTACAAATTCCCAAACTCCAGGATTTGGCCTTACTGCAAAGGCAACATAAGGCAAATCAACAGTAGCTTCCTGAGCCTAAAGTAAAAACCTCTGTACAACTCAATAGGAAGCCAAGGTCTTATCATCAATTCATTCTCAAATAAATTTGTCATTCCAATTCATTTATTTTTCCCCCTATGTAAACTACCTTGGAAATGCACAAAGCCAATGCAGAATACCTTGGAAGTGAACTCCTTCGTGCCAGCCTGAACAACATTAGCCGCAGAGGCAGCAACCAAAGACAATTTCCCAATCCCCTGCAATCAAACCCCACATCATAAAAAAATATTAAAAAAACACTTGTGAAACGACAGAGAAGTAATCGTTTTGTGCATCATTCCGCCGCTGTGGTGACGGCGTCGGGCTGGATCCAAACCCTACATACTTCCTTGCCTGTGAGGGCGGCAGCCCCTCTGGCCGCGACTCGTTCTCCGCCATCTTTCGCGTGAAGAATCCCTCCTTGTTCGCGGCTGACGCCTCCAGCTGCGATTGTGTGTAGATATCCTTCGTCGACCTGTACCTCGCCGACGCTCTGCCGACGCCATTCAGAGTCCTAAAATCCCCAATCGACTTGCTCTTGCTCCGAGGCCGCGGTGCTTGCCGAAGCACTCAAGGCACATGAAGACGCCGTAGGAGACGGAGGCCCACTGAGGGTTCTTTTGGGACCAGTCCACGCAGATCTTGTTCCCTGTCGAGGACTGCAGGTCTCGGAGCTGCCGCGACACCGCCGCCTTGGGGGATCAGATCTGGAAGGAAGGAAGGATGAATAAAAATAAAGTGAGTCATGCACCGGGGGAAATGGGTTTGGAGGGGAGGAGTGGGGTGCGGCGCAAGAGCCTCATGCCTAAGATTGAGACCACAGTCGAAAATGAAATGAATGAGAAGCTAGGGTTAGCAAAGGAACAAATACGAAGGCGGTTTTTTAAGAGACCCGTCGTTGTTTAACTTTTCAATAATTACAAAAATGTCACCGTGTCACATTCTAAGACGGTTTTTGATAATCGTCTTAGAATGTGCGTCGTAAAAATAAAAAATAATGCTTTTAATTACAAAAATGTCACCGTCTCATATTCTAAGACGGTTTTTGTGTAACCACCTTAGAATGTACGTCGTAAAAAATAAGATTTTTAGTATATTCATGATGCACACGATCTTAATATTTTTTTTTATTGAAACTAATAAGGTATCTCATAGTTAAAAGTTATAAAACTAACATTCAACACATATAAATCATTAAAGTGTGTGTTTTGTCTCTCCTAATAAAGTGAATTTCTCCATATGCACAACAAAGAAATTAAACTCATTAGTATGCTAAAAAAACCAACTATCTATCAACTGTATTGGATTAACTTGTTGGTATTTTAATATTAACTATAAAGATGGAGAGAGAAAAATTCACGTAAACTTATATAATTGTATTTAATAAGCTCAAATTTGACATAAATAAATGACTATTCTTTGTAAACAAAGATGGATATATTTAATTTTTTATTTGTCTAAAAAAACTTATGTAATTTATGTATCATGAAGAAGAATCTAAGAAGAATAAAAAGAGTAATTATTTAATATTTAGATAAGAGTTGTAATAAATAGATATACTGCCCTAAAATATACTTATTTAATAGAAAATAAATAAAAGATTAACATAATCAAGGACTCTTATTTTGAAACTACTGCTAAAAATTTAATATATATCAGACAAAAATTTAACAAAACATGTACATAAACAGCTATAATACTAACAGTGAAAGGATTTATTCAAAGCCTATATATTTTCTATGTATATTTTAGTAAATTAAATTTAAGAATGCTTTTCATAGCATTATTTAATATAACAGTTTTATTTCTATATGAAATTAGCATATATACTAATAAATCTCAATTTTTTATCGGAATAAATGTCAATTTTAGATAAAGTAAAATATGATTTTAATTTTAACTTTTTTTTATTTGATTGAAAAGTTAGTTATATTTTCTGAATATATTGTTACATAATTATGACCTAATACAATTATTTAAATATGCAATAGTAAAATAAAACCAACACTCCCTTGTTTATTTTTTCCTTATGCAGAATCGCAAACTAGAGGAAGATTGTTCTTCCACTATGAAATCGAGTTTGGGCATTCTGTTTCGGTGTTGCATGAGATTGAGGAACAAAGAGAATGCTTATCTCCAACATATTGTTTTTGACTTTCTTGTAAGAAACACATTTTTATTTTTATATAGCATATTGTGTGGCTCTATAATGAAAGTATGGTTGTTTTCGAAACACGTACTCCGACTTTTTTGCAATTCTCATGTATGATATTTCTACTATGAATTCTGAATTATTCTTTCTTCCTCTTTTTCCACACTTTTTTTTTCCTAATCTGTAGAATCACGAATCATATGTGAGTTTTACTGCCGCAAACTATAGCGGTTTTCAACAACGCTTCATTTTATTTTATTTGTTGATCTGGCATGTCAACCATGACTTCTGAATTATTTACTAAACTCTGTAAAAAATAAAAATAAAAAATTAATGGTGATTTGATGTTGTTGATTTCCCACATTAAATGCCACTTTCAGAGTATTATTCTGAAAGAGATTGAATATATATTTTCTTTTTTTTATCAGAAATTGATTCTCTGAAACAAGAGTCTTGGGCAAGCTAGATAAGTGATGTTTATCCTTCAGAAATCAGCGACACTCCAATTAATTCTTTATTAGTTTAGTAGAAAAATTACACAAGGCTAAAAGGCTTGAGGTATTTTCAACTTACAATCAAATGATGTTTTATTTATTAGTTTAGTAATAACGCTACTAGAGAAAAAAAAATTAAAATCGCTGATCCGACGACAATTTTCACAAAATGATATGAAAAGATGATTTGACGATGATTTTTGCAAAAATGATACAATGACGGTTTTTCCTAACTCTCAGAAACTCCCTCACTCTCGTGCCCTCTCGTCACTGCGACGACGCTTCACTCTCATGCCCTTCCTTCATTGTGAGTCAGTGACAGCACTTCACTATGAGTCTGTGGTGTGTTTTCCTTCACTTTTTCTTTGCATTTAAATAGCTTATATGTTGTTCCTTTTTCTTTTCACGATAATAGCAACAACAAAAACGAAAGTCAACATTTCACGACGATTTTAAACCGTATTAAAAGGCCTCTACAATTAATGGCAGTCATTTCAACAACTACAAAAGTTGTTAAAAGATTTTTTGTAATACTGTATTTTCTGTCTATATGATGGGCTGCTTTAAAGTTGAAAGTTAACTATAAAAGTCAACCAACAATAAATAATTAACTTATTCCTATAAATTTTAAAATAAATAATATCTACATTTCAAATATTTTAATTATTATTACACTAAATTCACTTAAGATATAAAGATAGAATCACTTTTATAATAAAAAAATGGCAAAATTAAGGGTAATGTAATTTTGGAAAATTGTTCTCGGACACCCAATATGCTTAAATACCTAGTGAAAGAGTAAAAAACAGAGGTATATATTTTATTGGTGATATGATGTTATAGGAAGAAAGAGATAGAAAAATATAATGAACATTAAGTAGGTGTTAAAAAAGAAATAGATGTCCAATGTGTCATTGCTCTATAATCTCAAAATCTCAAATTTATTTTCTAAATATTATGGTGTCCTTACGTCAATAATTTAACGACAGGAAATCTTAAAAATTAATATTTGATCTTGCTTTTTACAAATTAATTATCAAGGCTGCAATCTCATTATACTAAGGTTTGGCTATAGTGGAAAAATTTTCTGTTTGGGAGATCAGCCATTTTTCAAGCTCATTGATCATTGAAGCTAATGTTCAGAACAACTTGCTTTTTTCATAGGAAAGAAAGTTAACTTGTTGCAGTTCCCTTCAGACTTTGTTGTTTGACGGTTAGCCGCAGGGGTAGGTTTAGCTTTATGTGTTTTGCATGCAGGATGTAATAGTCACTTATTTTTGTTGGTACTGCAATTCTTGGCCTGCATCACCTTTTTTGTATTTATTTATCTCTTTATGGGAGCATATGTAACAGACTACATATACATTAAAAAAAAAAACAGACTATATATACTGAATTATGGCACTCCTAGCTTGTATTAATATTCAGCTTTTTATGCTGTTTTTTTAATTTTGATTATACTATTTTATAACTTATTCTATTCTATCTCTTTGCATTATATCATAAATTTTATTTCATTTTTTAAAAATCTCAATTTGCTAAAAAGTGATTTGAAGATTATTGTTTTCAAAATTGTATTTTGAAAAATAAAAATAAAAAACTTACTACCACTCCAAAACGGGTCTTCATATTTTTTAGTGTAGGCCGATCAAATTTCATTAAAACTGTCTAATAATGTAGAGTTAAAAGTTCAAGCTCATGGAACTGTGCAACTAATGAAATATTTAATAACATGACAGAGTAAATTCACTTACAAAACTTCACTACGTTCTTTTCATCTTTTCCTCACAATTGGTTAATCTACCAGGGAAACAAAAAAAGCAGCTAAAAATTTAACGTTGCCTCAGCATGTGTTTTATTATGGCCATTTCCTATACGAACATGCATGTTGAATCAAGCATAAATCCATTAGAACCTAGAACCTAGATAGCTAGTAGAAATCATTTCACTGGAGCTGAATAAAAGCTTTTACAATATACACTTACAGTTAAATCTGAGCAATCATGAAATGTCATAAAAAGAATTATAACAAATTGCAACCGGAAAATCTGTCCACTCAATTACCAGCAGAAAATACGGATGAAAAGAACAAATATCAACTTCATTTCGTTTGGATAAAAAATAATAGTTAACTTTAACATATATAAGAAATATATAAGGTTCATTCAATGATCAAGAAAAAATGAAAGAAAAAGGAAAGAAATGAGATAACAAATTTGAATCCTCCAACTTACAATTTTGACAAAAAAAATTAATAAATTAATATTACTGATAAAAAAAATTACATATTAAATTACATGATAAAGAACCACCAAAGTTGTGCATATCGGAATGTGGACCATTTTCAGTACTGGTAACATCCAAAAACGTAAAAAATGGGCATTGAAATTGAGGACGTTTTCCACACGGTCACCTGGCTAAACGTTTCCTGACTTCCTGTCATCACTTTCACGCCTACGTTTTCCACACGATCATAGATAGTAGACTTGTAGCCATTAACAACTCGTCTGATCTTCATCATAGGCAGAGTCATTAGCGGGGCATTTGTAATTTTGGAAATACAATCTTAAATATAAAATAAAATGTTTCAGGATAATGTAACGGTGGCACTCAAGATGTTACAAAACAACTTATTTTTTTATATAAGAAATAACAATTCCAATTTTAATGTAGCATTCACAAACATATAGCTTATTTTATAAACAACTTAAAATGAAACAAAAACAGCTGAAATGGAGAAAAATAAGTTATGCCAAACGTCTTACATATCATATTTAATGAGTGGCTCGATCCTACACAAATTTCTTGGCTATCAAATTTCCAAGAATCTTTTTCCAGTAAATATGATCACGTCATTGTTGTCTAGCCAAATGTTGCACCCTGCCCTTAAATAGAAGCACCCTCTCTTACTCTTAATCTCAGAACACATTTCATTTCTTCATTCCAAGAAACCATTCATCAAACAATGAAAGACTCCATAGTTCTATACCCAGCATTAGGGAGGGGACACCTAGTTTCCATGGTGGAGCTAGGCAAACTCATACTAACCCACCAACCTTCACTTTCCATCACAATACTCATCCTCACTCCACCCTCCAACACCCCTTCGACACCCAAGGGTTGTGACTCCACCTCCCAATATATCGCTGCCGTCACCGCCGCGACACCCTCCATCACCTTCCACCACCTCCCTCCCACTCAAATCCCCACCATTCTCCCACCCCACATCCTCTCCCTCGAACTCTCCCGCTCCAGCAACCACCACCTCCCCCACGTCATCACCTCCCTCTCCAAAACACTAACCCTAAAAGCCATAGTACTAGACTTCATGAACTTCTGCGCCAAACAAGTCACTAACGCACTCAACATCCCCACTTTCTTCTACTACACTTCCGGCGCTTCATCTCTTGCAACCTTTCTCCAACTCCCAGTCATTCACGAAACCACAACAAAATCCATCAAAGACCTCAACACGCATTTAAGCATCCCAGGGTTACCAAAAATTGACCTTTTAGATCTTCCGAAAGAAGTGCACGACCGTGCGAGTCAGAGTTATAAACTATTCCACGACATAGCAACATGCATGAGGGACAGTGACGGGGTTATTGTAAACACGTGTGACCCAATTGAAGGGAGGGTTATCAAAGCGTTGAGCGAGGGTTTGTGTTTGCCAGAAGGGATGACTAGCCCGCACGTGTTCTGCATAGGGCCAGTGATTTCTGCCACGTGCGGGGAGAAGGACCTGAACGGGTGTCTGAGTTGGCTCGACTCGCAGCCGAGTCAGAGCGTCGTGTTGCTGAGTTTCGGAAGCCTCGGAAGGTTTTCTAGGGCTCAGGTGAAGGAGATGGCTGTTGGGTTGGAGAAGAGTGAACAAAGGTTTTTGTGGGTTTTGCGGAGCGAGTTGGTCGGGGTTGACTCGGTGGAACCGAGTTTGGACGAGTTGTTGCCGGAGGGGTTTGTGGAGAGAACGAAGGGGAGGGGGATGGTGGTGAGGAACTGGGCCCCACAGGTGAGGATACTGAGTCATGACTCGGTGGGTGGGTTCGTGACTCACTGCGGGTGGAACTCGGTGTTGGAAGCGGTGTGTGAAGGGGTGCCAATGGTGGCGTGGCCACTCTACGCGGAGCAGAGGCTGAATAGGGTGATAATGGTGCAGGACATGAAGGTGGCTTTGGCGGTGAATGAGGACAAAGATGGGTTCGTGAGTGGGACCGAGTTGCGGGACCGAGTTAGGGAACTCATGGACTCGATGAAGGGAAAAGAGATTAGACAGAGGGTTTTTGAGATGAAAATAGGTGCAAAGAAAGCGAAAGCAGAAGAAGGGTCTTCACTTGTTGCGTTCCAAAGGTTGGTTCAGTTATGGAACCAATAGTGATTGATGATTAGGTGTTAAATTATGGTACAGAGCTTAACCCCATGTAATACTCGTCTTTTCTTTACTTTTGTACGCCACATGTTTTAGTTCTTAAAAGAAAAGAAAAAAAATGTAGAATAATGATATATATATATATATATATATATATATATATATAAATTATTAATTACTATTTCTATAAATTTTGGATTAATTATATAATAGGAGTAAACATTAAGTGGGATTACAAATTAAAATAGGAGTAAAAAAACAGTGTTATATGTATTGAAAAAGTGCAAATATAATTTGCTAATATTCTAAGTTAAATACTAGTAAATAATAAAGTATTCTTTAATTGGATTTTACTCGATTTTCCTCTCTCATATATGTAGTTCTTTTTCTCTTCCGAGTCAGCTTCTTGTTCTTTAGTTGGAGTCAACCATGAAGACTAGTTAGTTATCCCCTCCCAAAAGCTGAGTATAGAATTATGGAGTCCTTCGTGGACTACTCATGTTGATTCAAGAGAAAGTCTTTGTTCTTTTCCTCCCCTGATTCGAAGTAATTATTGGGAGGAATGGTGGGTGTAGCTACGTATATGCTTCTTGCTAAATTTATCGCCAATGTGGGAAGTAGCATGCTGCGTGAAAATTATTATATAATCTGATACTGTTACGTACGTATTTATGATGTTACTGCTATATAGTTAATTTTATGTGATACATAACTGAATTTGTTAATTTTTTATAAATTAATAACTCAATTATATATAATATAAATATTAATTAGTTGCAATAATTATAGATATATGATACTCTCAATTTATATAATAATTTTTTACTTATTTTCTATTTTATTTTCATCATATCAAATATGATATTTATTATATTTTTATTAAAATTCTTATTTGAAAATAAACTACTTGGAGTACAAATAAAAAATGAGATTAAGAAATGTTTACTTTATGCTTGTATTGTATGCGTCTGTGCTTCTAGAAGATTGAATAATTGATGCCTACATGACTTTGTGTTCCCATGAAGCTGTATAATGTGATATGTCCCTATTAATTATTATCTTTCTCTAAATTTGAGGGATGTATTTTTTTTATTCTTTCAATTTTTAGTTTTTAAATTTTAATAAATTATGTTTTTTTTTTATTTTACATAATAAATTGATAATTTATAATAAATTTTAGGTATTATGAAGTTTTTTAACATTTTTTGTCAATTTTAAAAAGCAAACTCAACCAGCTAAAAAAATAAAGATTAATTTATGACAGTTAAAAATTATCATAAAATATAAATTTATTATATCAAAACCTAAAATAATAATTTGTCAAAATTAAAAAACACAATTTTAAATCTTACAGACTAAAAATGGCACACACATCCCAAGAACTAAATCAGTAACTAAGTCTTTTTTAAAATTAATTTTGATATCAAAGACCAATTTTTATATTTATTTTAAAATTAGTTGAAATCAGTTTGATAAAAAAAATGAATTAATTTTTTAAATTAAATCATAATATTAATTCATTTTAAATTGATTAACAACTTCTAGGTAATTAATATACAGTGGTGCATATTTTTAGTTGCTATAAATTAATTTTAATTTTTTAGTTGTTTGAATTTATATTTTAAAACTACAATAAAGTGTTAAAATAATTTATCAAAATTCAAGGATTAAAAAAGTCATTTTCAATTTTTAGGACTAAAAAAATTACACCACCAAATTTAAGGATTAAAATACTAATTAAGGCTTCGAGGCTAAGAACAACAATAATGTACTCAGTAACTTAAATTGACTATTTAACTTTTATTTTTTGTATTTTAAGGTCTAATATTTATCTTCAAAATAAAAATAAATAAAATTATGTTGATTATAATAATAAATAAATTCTAGATTAATGTATAATTTTCTATAATTGTTATTTTTTTATCCAAAGATTAAAGAATAATACATATAAATAAACAGAAGTTATTCTTAATTATACGGTATGTAGTAATAAATTATAGTAGTACAAGAAAGTGTAACTAAGAGAGAAAAAGAGAGAAATTTAAATTTGAAATATAATAAATTATAGGATGATAAAGAGAAATAAAAAAATATTATATAAATTATTGTATGAATTATTGTGTGTGTATCACTCTAAAGAACCAATTGTATTGATAGCAAGCTACCAAGGACCACTTCAATAGTTTCCCGTAAAATAGGTACATTGGATTGGCTCAATGCCATTAATGTTGTTATGGTGTAGGACAGAATATGATTCGTATCATACAACATGAAATAAACTAAGAGAAAAGGAGAGAATCAGAGAGAATTTTGAGGGAGTTTAGAAAGATATCTTTAGAATCTTGTAGTATTGAGTTATGTTGTGTTTCTCTGCATTAAGTGATTAGACTATTTATTTCTAGTGTTTGTTTGCGTCACTAATTTGTTGTGAAAGGCATTTGCGACGGAAATGGGCCCTCGGCAAAATCGAGTTGCAAAGTAGTGACAAACGCAATCCCTCATCATTCCTTCGCTAATTACTTACTTCTCACTCATAATTTCTTCACAAAATCCCTCACAAATTATGTGATGAAATGCAGATATTTCCCTCGCTAATTAACAATGATAGAACTCTTGTTAATTCCTTGCAACGACCTTGCTAGTTTTTCGCCGCTTGTCTCTCACTATTCCTTCGCTAATTGTCCCACGCAAATCTTTATTATTCTCTCGCTACTCAATTATTCTCACACAAAATGTTGTCTCGTCATTCACTTGTTATTCTCACAAAATATTCACTTGTTATTTCCATGCAAAATGAAAAAAAAGTCAACACAACTTTGTCAGAATTCCCTCACAAAAAAAAAATAGACCTTTTCATTTTTGCACTTGTATTGGAATTTATACAAAATAAAAAAAATATTTATTAATTACAGTTTACTATATATTTGAAATTATCATATAACATAACTGAATATAATTGAAGGGAAATAAGAAAAAGATTAACCCATAAATAATTAAAAAGTACAATAACCCATGTATTAGTCATAAATTCTTACAAAGATAATCTTAATGTAACCCAAAGTGCATTATCCAAATAAAAAAGTAAATGCATGACAACATTCATAATTCTTACAAAGAAACACTTGATTTATAACCCAAAGTACATCTAAACAAAAAAGAAAAAAACAATCAATGATTATTTTTTTGTTGTAAGGCAGTCAATATTGAAAGAAATACGTCCATCTACATCTGCATTTGTTCCTACATCTATTCCTTCAATGCCACACTCATCTTGTCCTTCAATGTTTCCTTCATTTCTTCTTGAGCCTTCAGTTACACCTCCTTCTGCAACTAATTTTGTGTTTGGAATTGGGTTTGCACCTGTTCCATTTGTGACTGATTGTATTTGCACATGTGTTTGCATTTGCTCTTGCATTAGGGTACCAATAGTAACATGTTTGTGGAAGGACCTACAACTATTTGTGATGATGTAAAAATTTTAAGGGTTTTCTAGATTAACAGTTATAGGAAACCAACAGGATCTTAAAACCTATGATTCTCACAAATAATAGATAAACAATGCATATCTTTCTCCATAATGAGGCTTCTCTCCGGTGCACTTTGATTTCTTGGAAGAGGAGAGAAACAAGATTTCACTCCCTTGACTATTCTTTTTTTTTCTCTACGTTTGTGATGGCCAGAGATTAGAAAGAATATTTTTCTGTCAGGAAGGGAACCTTGTTTCACATTAGTGGGTATTAGCCCCTTTTATAACCATTACTCTCATCAGTAACAGTTACCTTTAGAAACTTCTCCTATTTAACCCATAATTACAATTTAGTCCCTAATTATTATTTATTTATTTATTAGTCCCTACATAAATCACATGTCTCTCACATAAGACATTAATTCTAACAGATGAACCATAGGAGCCACTAATGACAATTTCTAAGCTATGACCGATGTCGTGGACTTTACCCTTGTTGTTTTCACGAACTTCCTGTAACCAAACTTCAAAGTCAACTATGGGATGCTTTGATGTGTCTTCTCCATATTACTCTACTAAAGCAGTTTCATATGTTTTCTACAACAAATCAAAATAATTTAATACCACGACAATTAACAAAAAGTTAAAATACATGTAAAAATACATACAATGAAGTTCTTTGCCTAATTAGAGACAAAGTCACTGTCTTTTTGTTTTGTGGACTTTGGAGTACAATTGATTATAAGAAATAGGTCTCTTATGCTCTACCTCCTGTGGTAACATATTAGTAAGTTCTCACTAACATAAGTAATTATGCATGAAACCCAAACAAGTATTCATTGCTACATTTACACATGCACATTCACAACCTGAAGACATAAGTAACTATGCCTAAAACCCAAACAAGTCCCCACTACTACATTTACACATATACACAAACTACTTGAAGTTGCATAATAGGGAAAAACCGAAAATGAACCATCATTTAAATGTTGATTTTTCCATGTAGTGTGAATGAGAAAAATTGATTACCATAGATTTCAAGTGTTGCTCAAAGTTTCTTGAGCTTCTAGTGTGCACCTTGCAATCAAGCTTCAAAGCCTTATTAGTTGTTGCAACAATAGACTTTTCTTTTTCCTTTCTGGAGTTGCCCATATACCACATAAGTCATTCCAAATCTTAGCCCTTATTCCTTTTGGCCCATGACCCTTATAATCTGCAGGATTTTCTGACTTTGTTGTTGCTTTTTCCTTAAGTCTTGCTTTAGCCAAAAAGTCAAAATATCTATCCTTGCGCATTTTGTCCCAAACAGTTCTTGCCATGTTGCAATCATACTCAGTTTCAAAACGGTATTTCACCTCCATCAATATAACTTGATTAAATTCATTGATGGAAATATATAATCACAAAATGCATTTTTATTCTCTTCTACACAATCTTCATTTATAGGCATTGATGCACTATCCCCTCATTTTTCCTCACCATGAAGGGTCCAATTTACATAACCACACTATTGCAAAAAAGAGCTACAAAGACAGTTTTGAATCGTCTTTGAAGTCAATATCGTCCAAAGTCAAGACTTTCAACGATGATTCCATAAAAAACCGTCTTAGAAAAGGGTAGCCTTCTAAGATGGTTCTTAACTAAGAACCTTCTTAGAAGGCTACCCTTCTAAGACGGTTTTTTAGATAACCGTTTTAGAATGATTTTTTATAAAAAAATTAAAATAATGAAAATATTATTATTAAAAAATTATATAAGTATTATTAAAAATATTATTTTCTTTATATTCTTTTAAACCAAGAAATTTCATATTTCATGTACAACAACGTATAAAAATTTCATATTAAGAAGTACATTGACATGGTATATATGTAAGAAGTAGTTAACTTGAAAATAATGGAATGAATGGTTTGTTTCATACTTACTCTTCCATGTCTATAAAAATCTACAACAACAGGTAAAGGGGGAGCAAGAAAAAGTACTACAAGCTTAGTCCCAAAAATGACCTCTCGCAAATGGAAGAAATATATCAAGTGAGAGTGAAGAGTCCCTTTTAGTTATATATATATATATATATATATATATATATATATATATATATATATATATATATATATATATATAATCGAATGAGGATATTTTGCATGAGAGTTATATATCATCTCAAAGTTGTGCCTCATATATAATCGAATGAGGTTCTATTTTAATTATCTATATTCTTACTCTACTAACCAGGAAATTGACATCTTGACAAGCCCATAGTATCTCATATTGTCAAGTATTTTTTATCAATAAGTTTCATGATAATATCAATCAATTTTTTTATCAATAAGTTTCATGATAATATCAATCAATAACTTTTCAATAATTTAAATTATGCAGCCAATTTTACTAGGGTTAAATGCAAGCAAAACACATGAAAACCAAGAAGCATAAACTCGGTCAGAGTCATCTCAGCATGTATCCAATTTTGCAATCATAGCCTAATGCAATTAGCAATGGCTGCTAGCATCTTGTGATGCCTTTCCACATTTTTAAACCTTCAGCTCAACGATAATAAAATGTTATTATGCTAAGTGAGTTATTAAAGAAGTGTAGAAAAAGTCACCTGTCTTGTATATATATTTACTTAGTAATTCTTGTACTACACGATACTATATAGTATCTTCACCAATATAACTAAGAATCTATACTTCTTTTAATTGACCTTCAAAAGTCACACAACTACATTCAATGCCCTCCCAATAAAAAAGAAAGAAATGAAAACTACCAACCTCCAAGCATTTACTCAAAGCATACATGCATCAATTTAACATAGAATAGAAGATATCAACAGGAAATTAAAAAGGATCAAACAAATAAATAAAAAAATATAAAATAACTAATCAAACAAAAATTGAAAATAAGACTATTTCTATTTCACTTTTATGTAGGGTTAAAAAAATCATAATCTTAGCAACTAGAAATACTTCCCACCAAGTGAACTTATACAATAATGATTACTTATAGATTGTGATCTTAGTCCTACAATTAGAGACCAACAATGTCCCAAAACAAAAAGGAAATGACGCAACAATAAGAAACAAGAATTATTTTTTGCTTACGACGTATAGCAACTAAGCAAAAGCACCAAATTTTCCTTCTACACGCTAAAAAAATTCATATATGAAAAAGTACATTCAAACCTAACCTCTATTTATACCCTTTGAAGTATCGTAGGTAGCAATTATTACACATCGATAAATACCACAATGATTCTGGCACACAAGGAATAAGAAGTGAATAATTGCAATCATAATTTGTAGCCACTGACTAGCTATAAATTACATAAAATAAAAATGTCATATAGAGAAGCCAACCTCCAATAGACTCCAAATTGTACTTTGACGAGCATATAACAGAGCTTGGATGATGAGTAAAACATATACAATCAGTATTGTGTTTCCTATGGAAAGTGGTCTTCAATAACCTGAAATTCATGGTAAAATGCATAGAAATAAAGCATCCTTTCAATGGAAATCAATCGAACATATCATCCCACTCTGAAAATACAAAGATTATTAAACCCTACAGAAAAGACGTAATTGCAATGAGGCCACCATTTCAATGCCAAGAATAAGATAACGAAAAATAACATAATTTTATTTTCAAAAATAAAAGATTAATAATCTCAATAAGTTGCTCAAAAAGAATAACATCAATAAGTTCAAATAAAAAAATCTTCATGGCCAGTATTGCTACATTCAGAACAAGTGATCGCAACGATAGATATTTTTAGAGAAAAAAGGCTCGCTAATAAATTAATGGACAACCCTAATGGAATTTTCTTTTTCCCTTAACAAGAAGAAATGCCTAAAAGGTGAGAGAGGGCACTAAAATAAAAGTGAAGAAAATGAAATTGAAAGGGGGAAAGAAGGGTTATGAAGTCATAGAAGATGACTCCTATGGACATGCTTTGAACCAAATCATTGTCAAGCTCTGTAAGCAATGTCGTCATCATGTTGGCGGTGGAAAGTAGCATTAAAGTGGAAAGAAAGTAAGAGAGTAGAAAAATCCCAGGATTTTGAGCGAAGACTGCAAAATCTCCCAGGGAAAGGGAATCCTATCCAGTTTCCCTCCCATATCATCAAGTACTTGAACTTTGCACGATAGAAAACTCCAACCCAATTATTTGCAGATGGCACGACAATAACAAAAGAACACGACGGTGGGGCGGCCTGCAATTGATGGAGGGCACGATCTCAATTAGGGCACGAGGCATTGTCAGGTTAGTGAGTGATGGCTAGAGAGAATGAATGAAGGACTAACTCAGTGAGTGCCTATGAGAGAAATCACCAAGTGTCGCAACCTACCCTTCGGCGGGAGGGCGAGGCAAAATCAAAAAGGAGTCTTCCAAGAAAGGAAAATGCATGGGAGTCGCCACCAACGTTTATTCTAGGGAAAACGTTAGAAAAACCAAAAAGGGGTCTGCGGATTTTCAAAATGAGGGTTCGGGAGTTGTATACGCATAGGGAAGGTATTAGCACCCCCCACGCTCATCACAAGGGACGACAACCTTTAATCGAGTGTGCAAAACATGACTTCAAAATTTTGTATTTTCCCTTTTTTTATTTCTTATTTTTTTTGGGGTCGAAAAGGGTATTGCCCTTGCTCCTATGTATCCTCAGGTGCGATGAGGAATTCAGACCTACGTAGTTCTTTAAGTCTGAAAGTTTGTGTTACGTTGATTTTATGTTTTTTTTTAAAGGTTTATTGTTATTGCGAACAAAAGTTGTTTAAGGCATTGGACCTTGAAACAATGTTTTAAGCTTTAAAAGCAGAGAGAGTCATTTAAGGCATTGGACCTTGAAATGACCTCAAGTGATGTTTGATGAAAAGCGGAGAGAATCATTAAGGCGTTGGACCTTGAAACGATCTCAAGTGATATTTGATAAAAATAAAATATTTATGAGTTGGTTTTATTTTGGTTTTTGTTTATTAACCTTCAATCCTTTTTTAAAGATAACTTGCAGCACTAACGATCTGTTAAACTTTACTTTACAAAAGAAAAGCGATTATCGATGATAAGAGAAGGAGATGAAGATGCACAAAACAATAAAGAGGACCCCTAAGGGTCCATAAATCATGTTAAATCCTTAAAGACAAACACTAACCAGACAAAGAACGAAGGACGAACAAAGAACGAAATAAGAACGATTACGGTCGCAATTCGGCAGCGATTTAGCTTCTTTTTCTCTTCTTCCTTCTTCTTTTCTCTTCTTTCTCTCCAATCCTTCACCTCTGGACCTCAGAACCTCTTTCTCAGCCCCTCTTCATGCTCATTTATAGCAAAACAAGGCATTTGGGGTCATGATAGCTTGCCCATGTGAGCTGAGCTCGCTTAGGCGGGTTGTTACTTCATACTGAAGTAACCTTGCTCACCCAGGCGAGCTGGTTACTTCACCATGAAGTTATTTGGTGGCCCAGGCGAGCCAGAGGCTAGCCTGGGTGAGCCAGGGTTTAGAAAAATCCTTAAAATGACCCTTTTGCCCTCCCATTTGGTTATTTTCTGTGTCCTTTACCGAAACGTCAAAAAACCATTTGGATCGTGTGACAACTGGTGTCAAGCAGCTCAATTCGGCTAGCAAGAATCAAAATGTCAGCAAATGACATTAATTTCATTTGAGCAATCTTGCTATTCGACCGGGCAATCAAGGAAGTGAAACCGAGAAAACATGAGGACATTGAAGTTATGTAGAGCGGAAGACATCTGAAATTGTTTTTTTTTTTTTCAAAGCATAGAGACAGAGGACGTCGAGTTCTATGAAGCACAAACAAGGACATTGAGTCCTATAAAAGACAAAAGATGTTGAAGTCTTTGAAATGTAAATGAAGACATTGTAGTCTTTTGAAAGTGTAAATGACTGAAGACATTGAAGTCTTTTGAAATGTAAATGAAGACATTGTCGTCTTTTGAAAGCATAAATGACTAAAGACATTGAAGTCTTTTGAAATGTAACTGAAGACATTGTTGTCTTTTGAAAGCATAAATGACTGAAGACATTGAAGTCTTTTGAAATGTAAATGAAGACATTGTCGTCTTTTGAAAGCATAAATGAATGAAAACATTGAAGTCTTTTGAAATGTAAATGAAGACATTGTTGTCTTTACGAAAAACTCTATAGTCTTTGAAAAGTAAAGGAGCAGATGACCTTGATTGTCTCTGCAAGACAAAAGACTATGATAGTCTTTGAAAAGTAAAAGAGCAGATGACCTTGATTATCTCTTGTCTCTGCAAGATAAAAGACTATGATAGTCTTTGAAAAGTAAAGAAGCAAATGACCTTGATTGTCTCTGCAAGACAAAAGACTATGATAGTCTTTGAAAAGTAAATGACAAAGGACTTTGAGTCCTATGAAAGCATAGAGACAGAGGACTTTGAGTCCTATGAAAGACAAAAGCGAGGACTTTGAGTCCTATGAAAGATAAAGGCGAGGACTTTGAGTCCTATGAAAGAAAAAATCGAGGACTCTGAGTCCTATGAAAGATAAATGCGAGCACTTTAAGTCCTATGAAACAAGTCCATAGCACTATTAGAAAATATGTTTTTTGCATCGGTTATTTATGACTTTCTACATCGGTTTTTAACCGATGTTGAAAGTATTATCGGTAACATCAGTTTTTCAAAACCGATGTTAATGTAAAATTGATAACATCAGTTATTTAAATAATCGATGTTATATAATACGAATTACACCAAAAAAATGTATGAATGTTGACAGTTCATGTGGCGTCCCTAAATTAATGACTGGTTTAATAGTAATAATTTAAATAACAAAAACCATGGTAAATTTTTTTTTCTTTTTCTTTTTCATTTCTATCTCTTTTCACCATAACTAGGTTTAGAAGGAAAATCCTCACTACAGAGTCCTGAATGGCCAGTTCACAACTCTATTCGGAGTCATTTCTTTCTTACCGCTCAAAATCTCTAAACTATTTTGCTGTTTCAAAAGGAAGAATGTACCAGCCATTACTTTAGGTCGTCACATGAAAATAAAGAAATAAAATACGGTCGATAAACTCTTTTACAAATAAAGTTGCTAACGCTTTCTTTTCAAATAACAAGATCGATCATAAATGCATTCATCATTTTAAAGCTGTCCAAAATATGGGAGTTTTACAAATACATAGTGTCATCCAGAGCAAAGGTGTCCATAGTGGTGGCTTCAGCCACATGTATACAATAATCAAATTCCTATACATCAAGTCTACCCATACAAAACAAAAGAGTAAACCTAACAGTCAGTCCTAGATACACCCACCCTAAAAAATACACAAAACTAATCCAAGGAGCTGTCCACTCCACCGTGCGCTGAAGCGTCCGTGCAGGTTCATCTGGATGCACCAAAGAAGTAGCCGTGAATCGAATGGTGTCCCGCAATCGGCACCTCGTGTTGCCTTCGAGGGTCTCCCAAGCTCCCTCTAGGCACTCCATCTCTACTCAATCACGGATTAGCTGCGCCGCCATCACGATCTACAAGAAAGAAAAGAAAGGGGTAGACTCTTTCACAAGAATCTAACTGCACTGCACACCATTTGTCTCATAACCACTACATGCAAGTAAAAGGAGTATTTTAAGGCTTTCCATCTCTGGTAATCGATTACACAGCCTTGGTAATCGATTACCAGAGGCTAAACTTGAATTACACAGCCTCAGGACATGAAATATGCAATAATGCACTGTGTAATCGATTACACATGCCTGGTAATCGATTACCAGTGACCCATTCCTCTGTGTAATCGATTACACAGGCTGGTAATCGATTACCAGAGGCTTCCACCATCTCCCAGTTCCCTTTTTAAGCCTGGTAATCGATTACACCCCTTGGTAATTGATTACCAGAGGCTTCCCTAGCTTCCTGACCTCGTTTTTAAGCCTGGTAATCGATTACACCCCTTGGTAATCGATTACCAGAGACCATCTTAGCCTCCTATCTTCAATTTTTAAGCCTTGTAATCGATTACCCACCCTTGGTAATCGATTACCAGAGGCCACAATCCACATATCACACAAAATTCACAGCTGGCCAGCCACCACAAGCCTCCTTGCTTTGTGGTCTTTGTTCCTTTTATCTGTTGACTGCCAGGAGCTCGCCTGCTTAGGTACATCACAGGTTCTCACTGACCGACTATGCCCGGGTTGGGTCGGGATTGGTCAAGCTTGGTTTTGGGCAATAGCACCCCACCTGACGTCCCCAAGGTCTCCTGACCCCCGCGACATATCTCCAGGTACCACTCTGTGGTCAACAATAAAAGCAGGAAGTTTCACCCTTCAACACTTCCTCATCTTAAGCTTGTAGGATTATGGGGTACCCATCACATGTGGTACTAGGTGGCGGTCGGGCGATGGTGCACAACAAGTTTTCCACATCCACAATGCGCGCATAAACCCACCATCCCCTGTTGCCCACCTCCATCTGAGCTCACGTACTCCCACGTAGCCCATATCCTCGTTTCTCTCAACACCGGGTCCCCATCAATCCTCCCAAGCTTCCACAACATCCAAGCAAAACAACATTCAAACAGCACAAGCTATCACAGCCAAGCAAAACAGAGCAAAGGCAGAAAACTCTGCTCAACACATCAACCAAAATCACAGCTTTTCTCACTTAAAGACCACAGTAACAATTCCTTCGATCCAATTCGTTAACCGTTGGATCGACTCCAAAATTTTACTGGAAGTCTATAGTGCATAAGCCCACATTGTGACCGTTGGGATCTACTAGCAAACATCCAGAACTCATTCTATACTACTCTTTCCCCAGCCAACCACACACAAGCATTTTCTGCACCAAGCTAAAATCCTGTTGCACCTATTTTGACAGCAAAATTCTGCATAAGTGCAGATTTTGAAAATCACACTTCCCCTCATCCAATCTTGCTCAAATCAAATCCTACAAGTCCCAAATCATGTATCGATCATGTCTAAACCAAAATCAAGCTTTAAAGCATAGCAACACAGAATCTAGGCGTCCAACACCCCTCCATTCAATGGGTTTTCTAGGTTTGAAAAGTGAAATTTAGAATGAGGTAAATTTGAAGCAAACTCTCACCTCACACCAGTCCATAACATCTATTTAGACTTGTTCAAACTGGATTTACACCTAAAATCTCACCGAATCAAAATTTGACTCTTCAACACCCAATTTTGCCCTAGAAATGGCTCTTTATTCACTTTGATAATCTGTTTTTCTCTCTAGCACAGTCCAAGCTTCTTCCCAAGTCCTAAATGACATTTCAAGCTAGTATTACCTCACTTCAACCTCCATTTACCACAGAATTCAGACTTAACCTTCCAACCCTCAAAGCCTCACTCTTTTTCCACTCACAACACCACATTCTCACTTTCCAACCCTAGGTTAACTCTACCTTTCGTCTCTAACAGTTTTCCATGAGCAATTTTAGCATATAACATCACAAACATAATCACAAAAACCCTAAAACAGAATGGGTATGTTTAACTCATCCAAACATGGCAATTTCAACAAGCTTTCAGCAAATGTCTTCACAAATAACTATCATGAAGCAGAAAACTAGCAAGACTACCCATCATATCTCCCAAAACCCCATACCCACGAAATTTAAGAGAGAAAGAAGTCCACCCAAACCTGAATTTTCGAAGTCCCACTCGTAGCCACGCACTTCACGACTCCAAAAACGCCCTCCTTTCACGATTTGGGGCAGAAATGGGCACCAAAGGTTGAAGCTTTGTTGGGCAACAATGGTGGATGGGAGAAAGAAGAAGAAGGCTGCGTGAGAGAGAGAGAGAGAGCTGTCTGAAATTTTGTGGGGCTGAGTGAAGAGAGAGAGAGAGTTGCTTTTTGGTTTTTAAAGGCTTTTTCCTCTTTTCTTATTATTTTATTCAAGCAATGCCACATGTCTCCATTTGAGTGGAGCAAGAAGGGCCCACTTTCTCTTTTTGACTGTGACCCATACTCAGCCACAAAAGTGAGAAAAATCTGACCTTTGAAACGCTAAAATCCTGCCTCAGTTTGCGTGCCGTTTCTCTGATTCCAGTTTCTCTGCGTCCGTCGGGGCCAGTTTTCGAAAGTAATCAATATATATATCAAAACGCTCAGAATAAAACCCCGAGCGTGGTTCAGAGGTTGGTTTCGTTAAATTTTAAGTTGCACGCAAAACGATGATTTTTAAACTAATTACTTAGGAATAAACCCATAACCTCCCAGTTATGGATTTCTCTTCCTTAATTAGCCTAACCCACATATCTTGCCTCCACTATTCCTACCCTCACCAAGAACATATATGCATATACACTGAATAATACTTATATATATATATAATCATTCAAAATACATCGTTTCCAAAAACTCCGGGTAGAAATTTCCAGGATGTTACAGTTCACATCGGTTTTCTACAAAAACCGATGTTAACATATACGTTAACAATGATTATTTATAAAAACCGATGTTAACTTCCAAACGTTAACATCGGTTTCAGTCAAAAACCGATGTTAACTTATACGTTAACATCGGTTTTCTACAAAAACCGATGCTAACATTTTTATGTTAACATTGGTTTTCAACAAGAACTGATGTTAACGTATAAGTTAACATCGACTTTTTACAGAAACCAATGTTAACATTTTGGATATTAACATCAGTTTTTTTAAAAAAAAACCGATGTTAATATACACAAACAACATCGGTGTTTTGAAAAACCGATGTTAACTTATACGTTAACATCGGTTTTTTGGAAAAATCGATGTTGTTTGTGTATATTAACATCAGTTTTGTTATTAGGAATTTTTTTAAAATACACTGTTTTTACAAAAAAAACCCAAAATTTAACCTGTAAATTTCAAATCAGACCACACAACGCAGCACATATGATTTGCATTCTGCTTTCAAATAGTTTTTAGCAGAAAACTAGATAGTAGACTATCAATTGTAAAAAATCAATTGATAACTATGAATAAATAATTTATTAATAACTATCAATAAAGAATATTCAATGTTAAAATGAAACAACAATTGTAAAAAATGTAAAACAAGCTAGTAAACTAATTAAGTAACCTAAAATTACATAGTTCGCTAACATCCTAAGTTTGATTTCTAACTTTGAGATAATATTGTGCCCACTAGATGCGAAGCGCCTTCAATCTCTCTACTTCCAATGGTCTAACATCATTAAAATACTTCATGATCAAATAAAACATAAGTTAATAATGTAATACCAATGATAAGAAAATCAACTTTGTTTGAAATAAACAATTACTGTTTCCCAATTATTCCTGAAAGTTCCTAAGATTATCGTGAACATCCAGTGCATGACGTAATAGCCACACTCAGTGCTTCTTTTTTATCTATTACACTAAATACATAATGAAATTTGGATATTAAACGTTGACTACAATTAGTATACACACACATAAAATATATATAAGTAGAAGTTTTATTTAAATCACGTACCTTAACAACAATCCACCTAGCACCAGCCTTGGATTTAGGTTGTGGAGTATCATTAAGTCCTTTCAAAGCACCGTTGAATACAAGGAACATTAAAATATTGATGTTGTTGAGTTATGCTAATGCAAATGTATTGAAAAACAACACTGACTTGTTAATTATTCCTTTAAGGTAGTTATCTGGCCTGTTATGCAAGGAACAAAACCAGACAACAAGATTTTCCTCAGGCAAAATGACGACCATTTGCCAGTGTGCGCTGCAGTGGAGACCAATATGGGTTATTGTAGTATTATACATTATTTAAATTCAATTGTTAAGTTTGACTTACCCATTTAGGTAGGCTCCAAGGTAGACATCGCGTTTTGAACTTTGCATCCAACTTTTCATGTAACTTTCTGATTCAAATTGTGATTGCCCAGATCTCTGAATGGATTATGGCTCGAGGAATCCATACACATCAGAATTCCCCGCTCACATACTTGTCTCAGTCAGATGCATATTGTTGTTTAGACAAAGTTAATTATGTATGAATTTAAAACAATAACTTAGGTAATTAACAATAATCTAAATTGACTTATAGAATCCACAACTATATAACAGATATGCTGAGACATTGACCACTGTGTGTAATTTTAGAGAGATTTTCGTGCTTTATTACAAAAGGAAGTGTTCATTAAACACCCCGAACATGGTAGCATCCCACATAACTTGGAGAGGCTTCAAAAAAAGCTGTGGAATGGTCAATGTCATCAAATGTAGGGGATCATCGACCTCATGATCTGGCTTATCTGGAGGTTTTGCTGAAGACATAGCTACCTGTTTATCCAACATAGTTAATTAACATAATTTAATTACAATGAACAATTCAATTGAAAAAAGAAGCATATAATGAGAGTAAAATACCTGTTGTGATAAACACTTCATGAGATATGTCGGCCAAGCAAGGAAGGTGTTAAGTGCCTACCCCACTAAAATAACCTCCTCAGTGGGTATAGGAACGGGAGCCTCTGCATCTTTAACCTCCTCAACACCAACCTTCACTTGGCCATGAAACAAAGGGATGTTGTGAACCGCTATGGATCCCTCATAAACTCTTCCTAGGGCAACCAGGCGGAAAGGATTTTCTTCAATGTACAATCTGCATTTGTCTGAGTCACCTGTGTATGGATCGGTCACTAAGGGATCAACACAACTCCTCTTTATGCTGACACAAGTAGCTAAGGGACCAACCTCAGGCTCCGGAGGCAGTGCAAATCCCTGTGATTGGATTTGCGATTGCAACTGGGACTGCATCTGGCTGAAGGATAAAATCAGCTGTTGTGTCACTTTTTCTATGATCGACTCCTCCAGCTGGTCCCTGATTTGTTGAGTTAGCTGCCTGAGTTCTTCGGGAGCCATGGAGGAAGAATTGCGGAAGGTTCATGGAGCCGATCCAAAGTATTTCTTTATGGTCACACCGGCTTCAGCAGAATGCACACGGCCAGGGTGTTCTGGTCGCCCAATGGCAGTAGTCAGGAGATCCTGACGTCCATGGGGGACAAACGAACCCTGTGACGCCTGCTCCTCCAAAGAATCATGTACATAACACATATATTTGTTTAGTCATTCACAAAATAAACAAAGATCGTTAAAATTCTTAATTGAAAATGACTTACAATCTTGTAAGCAATTTCCTTTGCTATCTCAAACGTCATCTGCCCAGTTTTCTTGGTGCGGGCCATCTCCCACTTCACGTGTCGTCTGATGGGAGATGGAGGGTCAATCACGCCCTCAATGCTTCCGATTTAGCAACTTCCTCCAGTTTTTTCTTTGTCTTCTCAGCCATTAGCTTTTGTTCTAAATATTCATAACCTCCACGAGACAACACGTGGGGGGCGGTGTTTTGCTTCTGGATGGCCTGTGCCTTTTTCTGCACATCCTGCAAAAATCGAACATTAATGAAAATCATTACTACAATGTATTATAAGAACTGAATTTTTAGTGGAAAACAATTAAAATAACAAAGTACATACCTCCCAGGAGGGATCTCTGCGAGTCTGACAAAACTGGGCCCATTTTTCCTTGCTAATGTTGTATTTTTCACAAGCAGTGTCGTCCACACTGTCCTTGTCGGCTGCAAGTGCCCATTTCCTCGTCAAATCAGATTTAAACTGTCTCCACCGCTCCCCGACAGTCTGAAGTACTTTTTTCTTTGTCCTATCGTCTGAAGCTTCAGGGATATCAAATTCAGCCTGACAAAAAATAAATTAGGTTTTATTGTTAGTAAATTATAAGTTTTGGCTAATAAAGAAAATGAAAGATGAAAACTAAAATACATAAATATCCTCCCATATCAAATCCTTCTGAGCAGCAGGGACTTCCTTCCAAGTCTCGTATGTCACATCGACCTTATCACGAGGGACAATCCCTAAATATGTTCTTAATTTCTTCTTGTGGGGACCGTTGGCCTTCCCGGTCGCAGGATCAACGTGGACCACCGGTCTCTCTGCCCCAGGTGGAGAAGGAGGTGGAGAAGGAGGAGGAGAAGGAGGAGGAGAAGGAGGAGGAGGAGGAGGCAAGGCAGGTGGAGTAGCCATGGGCCTGTAAAGAAAAAAACTTGAGTTAGTTAACATTATCAAAAAAACTGAATCAATTATGTAAATGAATGTACCGAAATGAAATACATAATTAGAAAATTACATTAGACGATGTTAATTAATTCTCCTTCATCATGATCATTACGATTAGCATGAACGTCAGCTTCTTCTTCTCCGACGGTGTTAGGCGACATTTGTGTGGACAAAGGACTAACATAAGTATCAATGTATGAATCATCATCTTCTACATTAACACCAATTGTTTTCCCGTGTAGAATCACGAACCACCTTTCATCACAAGGGTCTTGCACATAAAATACATGTTTAGCTTGTTCTGCCATGATGAAAGGGTCATTGTGGTAAGCTAGTTTCTTTAGGTCTACCAACGTAAATCCTACATCGTCGGTCCGCACACCGGTGTTGCTGTCAACCCATTTACATTTAAAAACACATACAGTAAATTTGACATAGTCAAGCTCCCAAATTTCATCAATGAACCCAAAGTAAGGGATGGAGGCTACACAGGGATTGTCATCATGTACACTTGCAAAGTGTTGAGATTTAGCCCTTAGGGTGACCCCTCTGTTTTGCATTGTACTTTTCTCGTCTTGTGCTTTTGTATAAAAGGAATACTTGTTTATGTTGTATCCTTACCGAGTTATAACATTTCTTTTAGGCCCATATGCTAGCTTTCTTAATGTTTTAGAAGCATTTTCATCAGCAAAGATTGTATCTTTAAACCAATCAAAGAAAGTCTTGTTATGCTTTTTCAAGACCCATTTCTTTGACATTTTTGGATTACTTTGTTTGACTAAACCTTCATGCTGAAGTATGTATGGCAAAACTTCATTACTGTTATTCAACACATACAAGTGAGCTTGTAACAAATCTTCTACAGTTGGAGTGATAACATGCAAACCTCTTGAACCCTTGCCGCCCACTCTGTCATTTTGGTGAGACTTAGGAAGCCCAACAGGTTTAGCCTTTTCAATGTACTCTGAACAAAATTCAATGGCTTCTTCTGCAATGTACCTTTCAACAATAGATGCTTCTAGATAATGTAGATTCTTGGTATACCCTTTTAAGATCTTCATGTATCGCTCAACCGGGTACATCCACCGCAAATAAACAGGACCACAACATTTGATTTCTCTGACCAAATGAACAATTAGGTCAACCATGATGTCAAAGAAAGCAAGAGGAAAATACATCTCCAACTAGCACAGTATGATTGCAGCCTCGTTTTCTAGGTCATCAAACTTGACGAGATCAAGGACTTTGCTACATATGGCATTGAAGAAAAAGCACAGGCGAGTTATGGCTAACTTGACTTTGTTAGGCAAAATGTCTCGTATGGCCACAACTAACAATTGTTGCATCAACACGTGACAATCGTGAGACTTTAACCCTACCAGCTTAAGCTCCTTCAACTGCACAAGACTCTTAATATTTGAAGAGTATCCTTGTGTGACTTTGACCCGGCGCAGACACTCACAAAAATTGATCTTCTCCTTTCTGGACAAAGTATGACAAGCTGGAGGCAGGTATATTTTTTTTACCATCAGACCTTGGATGCAACTGCGATCGTATACCCATGTTAGCTAGATCTTGACAAGTATTTAGATCATCTTTCATCTAGCCTTGAATGTTAATGAACGTCCCAATGACACTATCACATACATTTTTCTCCAGATGCATAACATCAATACAATGTCTAATATTTAGACCAGACCAGTACGAAAGATCAAAGAAAATGGACCTCTTCTTCCATATGCAAGTCTTACTTTTTTTCCTTCTTTTGGGTCTTTCCAAATACAGTATTTAGGTGTTGAACCCGCTGGAAGACCTGCTTACAGTCAATGGTATCGGCACAATTTCATGCTCTTGACTTCCATTAAATGCTTTTTTCAATCGCCTGTAAGGGTGATGAGGTTTTAGAAAATGCCGATGCTTAGTGTACACTGTTTTTCTACCATGTTTCAGTTGTATGTAGCTTGTGTCTTCTTCACAGATGGGGCATGCATGATGACCCTTAACACTATAACCGCTCAGATTCCCATATGCTAGAATTAATGGTACAAAAAAGCATTGCACGCATTTGAAAAGTCTCATTGCGAAACCCATCAAACACTAAAACCTCGTCATCCCACAACTTTGTCAGGTCTTCATTCAACGGACTTAGATAAACATCAATGTCATTTCTTGGCTGTCTTGGGCCCGATATCATCATAGACAACATCATGTACTTTGGCTTCATGCACAACCAAGGAGGCAAATTGTAAATTACTAGTAGAACTGGTCATGAACTGTGTTGAGTGCTTAAATTGCCATATGAATTCATCCCATCACTGGCTAGTCCAAGCCTAAGATTTCTTGTCTCCTTCCCGAAATCCGGATACAAACGATCAATCTTCTTCCACTGGGAGTAATCAGTCGGATGACAGACCATTCCATCAGAGTTTCTTCCATTTACATGCCAGGTAAGGTCTTTTGTGTCGTCTCCATTAGCAAAAAAATGCATAAACCTTGGAATGATGGGAAGATACCACAACATCTTCGTTGGAGGGCCCTTCTTTAAGTTTTCATTAGAACTGCAGTCCTCATCATCCTTCACTTTGTACCGTGATGCCCCACACCTAGGGCATTTGGACATTTCTTTGAATTCATGCTTGTACAATATGCAATCATTGGGCCAAGCATGAATCTTATGATATTCCATACCCATTGAACATAGTATCTTTTTTGCCTGATAGTAACTTTTAGGCAACATGTTTTCCTCTGGAAGCAGATCGTGCACTACTTGAAGCAGTGAACTAAAGCTTTTGTCACTCCACCCATATATGGCCTTGACATTAACTAGACTTAACACTGCCAACAACAACGTTAAGGAATTCTTGCACCCCGTATACAAAGGCTTCTTTGAATCACTTTGCAATCCTTCATACATAGGGGCATGTGCTTGCTGAAAAGACTCTTGTCCAAGGTCACAAATCATATCCTCTAAGCGTTCTCCCATTTCTACATCAAACGGTTCAGATTGGGACCCACTCTGTATGTCTGTTAATTCACCATGCCATATCCACGTCGTGTAATTCTTCTTAATCCCATCAGACAATAGATGCTCCCATATGTCATCCAGTATTTGTCATCTTCCGTTCAAACAATTGATGCAAGGACTATAATATTTTCCATCTTCATCCGGTTGACTGCTTTCTGAAGCAAATTGCAGAACTGCTCGACGCCTTCCTCATATTCTGGGCTCATGTGACTTTCATTCATCTAACTTCGATCCTTCTAAGTAATAACTCCGTGATACTCACAAAGTTATTCGATGAATGAAAATCTCACTTTTTTATTATAGGTGTGGCCTATTAGCTTCCGGCAAGTGCACTGGATCACACAAGTAGTATAAAACGGTAAGAACTGAGTATGGAACTCTCGAGGAACTTGTGTTACTTGGTAAGCTATTTCAATGAATAGATGTCTAGTGTGAAAATCTAAGTGTGAATATGAATAGGTATGTAAACTATCTATGCAAAAAGGAAAATCACGCGAGAGAAATGATGTGTAAAAACAAGTAGAAAACGCGTTGGTCTTCCTAATAGGTGCCTGATGCTATAAGATACTTTCTATCTAACAATGTTCATGTGTTCCTATGGTGTCTCCTGAGATGCTAAACCTTGATTCCTCATGATAGTTTAAACTAATCCTGATCAAGCATTATCCTCAGATTCCTCTTGTTGGACTAAACTCAACCAGGACCGCATTATGACAAACATACTACAACTACATTATCGCACCCCAATTCCTCGTGATAGTATGACAACTTAGCCCTGTCCTATCAAGGTCATCAGAATCAGACCAGTTTTCACTGTTGAATGACCCTAACAAAGCATGAATCTACGTGATCAAGGTAAAGGCATACTAGAATGAAAAGCTGATAGCACAGAGAACACACAAAACATCATTAAATAGATAAAAAGATATTTACATCAAGTACCTACGTGGAAGATCCAACAGAGGATTTTAGCTTTCCATAACTCGGAAGCCTCCTTTACAACAAAGAGAAGAACAAGATGAAAGATTTTAAAAATACAAGTGGTGAGGATGTCTCCTTCACCTCTAGGATCTCACAACCACTCACAAACTCATCTCAAGCTCTCAGAATGGCTTCCGCTTCCAGCTCTGGACTTTGCAGATCTTCACACAGCAAAATCTCTCAAAACTCTCTGGAACTTGGACTTTTCTCTCTCTAGAATCACTAGACATGCAAAGCTTCAGCTCTCAGCCCAAACTCCCTTCACAAAATTTGATTTCAGGCTTAAATAGGTGGCCTTGTTCGTGCTCGTGCGCTTAGCGCAATTCTGATCCGCTTAACGTACATTAGTGAATTTCGGCTTAGCACGTGCTTTTCTCGCTTAACGGATGGACTGAAGTAGTGTGCTTAGTGAGATGAAACGGTGCGCTCAGCAAACCTGTACAACTCATCTTCTCCCAGATTCTTCCTCGCGCTTAGCTAATGAGTGTTGCACTTAGCAGACACTCGCTAAGCGAGCATACTGGCTTAGCAAGAAGGTGAAAAACAACACTTTTCAGAGTCACCTAATTAACCTGAAATTGAGAGAAAATGATTATTAAACACACAAAATGGAAGCACTAAGTATTTATTACCTATACTTAACAGAAAGTATTTATAACACTACAAAATAACCATTAACTGGGAAAGTTTGATACAATTTACACAGGTTTTATACACAAAAGTTAGTCATATTCATCAACTAACAACTCCCCCAAATTTACATTTTTGCTTGTCCTCAAGTGACAATAACATGTAGTGATCATGTACAAAGGTGTATGCAGCAAAAATTACTGATTGCATGATAAGAAAAATGAAGCATTATGTACTCATCAATTGTCTTTCACAAAATATGCAACTATTCAAAGAGAAGAATAAAATGTAAGTTGCACTATTAGATGAAGTTAATCATAAGACAGAAATTTTGGAAAGTAGCTTAAACCACAGTCTCACGGCTACTGTTTCACTCAAGCACAAGTGTTTAAGCTATTCATTAATAACAACTAACAAGAGATCCAATCTTTGAATTTCATCTCATGCCATAAAGTCAGAAATGTATAAATAGAATCAAAAGGACTTTCCCAGGCTTGTAGTGAGGCTTGGCTACAAAAATTCATTGGTTTTTCTAGGATTCAAAGATTTAGATTCTAAGAGAGCACAAATCCTTGACTTATCCAAGTGATCTTTTCCATACAAGTAGCTTTCTCACTAACTTTTCCTATTACTTTTCTTCTGACCTTATTATAACAACACAATTTTTTTTAACTCACATCTTATTTGTTGTGTGTGCTGATGCTTTACCCTTTTCTTTACATCCCTATTAACTTCACTCCCCCAAATTTGGGGTAAATTTTCCTTGAACCATATGCTCTCCTAGAATCTAAGCAAGGTATCTGGAGATAATTATTTAAGTTCAGGGTTCAAATTTTTGACAAAATCATTCAACTCATAAAGGGTGCAAAGGATACAATTATCATTCAAGGTAAGCTTTTTGGTCAAAAGGCTTGTATATGCACAATCATGGCCTTCATTATGTCCTCATTTATACATTTCATTCTAAAATTCAGAGATTCATGCAAAGATTATTACTCACAGCTGTTCACTCACAGTGTAAGATTACACTTTCACTGGTTTTGGTTCAATCTTTTCTTTCTCAATCAATCTGTCTATTGACTAACAATTCTAATTGCAAGTTCAAATTCTTGTTCTTTCTTTGTCTAACATACACACCTGTTCAAATTCATGAAAAGGAACACAAACTCCATCACAATCATGCATTCAATTCAAAATAAAAGAATACAACCATTTTCACAAATCAATAAAAGTGTTTCACCGCCATATCATTAAAAACCAAGTTAAATTGTTCAAAATGCTTCAAGATGAGAAAATCAACTAATCATAAATAAAACTAGCAGTGTATGTAGACATAAAGGAAATATTGTACTAAAACCATAATTATAATAATAATAAAAATCCGAAAAGGAAATCAGTGTCCAAACTGGAGAATCAGTGAGAGCCACATCTTCCTCAAATGAGAAATCGGAAAGATCAGTAGTTCATCCAATCAGAAAAGTCAGAACCATCATTTATGTTGCAAGATGGTGAATCAGGAGGGGCAACAACTTCATCAGATGATTCATCGGAGATGATTATCAGAGGTGGAGTTGGTGGAGGAGACAATATTTCAAGCTCAGGAGAAGGAGGTGGATCCACTACTGTAGGTTGGGGTTCAGCTGATATCGACTCAGTCCTTGCTAGTGCGGGCTCAGGAGGAACAACCTCATGGGATCTCTCCAATGGAAGCTGAGCTTCAGGCCAAACTACTTTTTCAAGAAAATGCTCCATAGATATGATTGGCCTATTGTGAGCCAACTCTTGCTGGTTATACATGATCATCAACTGCCCCCTAAATAAACTTTGCAGCATAGGGATTACAGTATGTGAGTGTTGGACATCGGGTTCCATGGCTGCTATCGGAGGAGTTGGGTTGGATGATGAAGAGATTTCATCAGTTCTCGCCCTTTTTCTCGATGCCATCTACAAGAAAGGGATCCAAACAACTACAAAAGTCAAGTTGAGAGAAAGATAACAACCGCTTAGCGAGATAGGATTCGCTTAGCGGACCTTTGCAAAATATACTACCGCTTAGCACAAGGATATGCGCTTAGCTCCTCATGAGCTGCGCTTAGCGGCAATAAACAGAATAAAAATTTCACTAAGTATGGGAGCTTAGCGAACAGGGTCGTTCAGCTTAGAAAATGCCGCAACGAATTACACTTGGCCTATGGAAGCTCGGCTTAGCGCGCGGCTATCAACAAAATTTTTGACTAAGTTACCTGAGCTTAGCGAATCAGCCTCGCTTAGCCACAGGTACTTCATCAAGAGAATGAATATTCATCCTCAAAAGATAAACTCGCTTAGCACGGTAGGCGCGCTCAGCGAGTTCTTCTAGAAAACACATATATTCAATGAATATTGATGAACTCGCTTAGCGTAGCATGCTCGCTTAGCAAGTTCATCGTGTTTTCCAGAAAAAACACAGAAAACACAACTCATTTTCTTCCAATATTGAGGCCTCTAATAGGCATATCACACATGCAAAGTTCTCAACGTATTTTACACAAGACAACCTACACAGAGTCCTAAACTCTAACTACTTCCAAAAATATTAAAATCCTATAATTCTCAAAGCTAGATTTAAGGTTGTCTAACCTAAGGTTCAGCAAAATCGTAGAGAAAAGGTAGTAGGGAACTTACTTGTATCGTTTAAGCTTTGGTTTGACTGAGATAATGCAGTAAGAAAAATCTTGGGTGTGCAGATGTAAGATTGAGAGATTTTGGATGAGAGAGAGAAAAGGGAATGTTTATGCGAAAATGCTTGGGCACGTGTGAGTGTACTGATGTTACACTTCACTAAGCTATTTTTGACTCTCTCGCTTAGCAAAATGTTGCGCTAAGCGAACTCGAGAGACGTTTGGTTTCTCAAGGCCTGTCGCTTAATAAACCCTTGCGCTAAGCTATTTTTTTTTTTATAAATTTAGAGTTAGGCTTAGCGCGTGGATCAGACCGCTTAGTGAGATCTGCAAATCAGAAAACCTTTAACTCTCGCTAAGACAAGCTCTGGGCCCGCTTAGCTAAAATCATGCATTTTGAGTGCAGAGGAGTGGGCGCTAAGCGGGCAATAGAATCACTCAGTGCTAAGACTGTCGCAAGCATTTGAGCTTAGCTGCCATGAATGGCGCTTAGCTCAATCAAATTAAGTTTAGGCCGCAAGAAGGTCAGCTTAGCCACCATGATTGGCACTCAACTCCATGAACCTCAGTTCTGGCCGTAAGGAATTTAGCTTGGCGATAATGGGTCGCGCTTAGCCAAGGATAAGCTGTCGCTTAGCAGTTAGGCTTTTGCTTAGCCAAATCCAGATCGAATTGGATTTGGCTCAGCTCAGCCTTGGCTAGCTTAGCAGAATGAATCAACCTAAGATGCAAGGGTTGAGCGCTAAGCGCTTGAGACTCGCGGCTTAGCGCATGAACAATTATGCGCTTAGCGAAAGGACTATTTTTTTTTCCAAAATAAGTTGGGATTCATTTTTCAGTCCTTTTTCCAAGGAATTGAAACCCTTATATCTACATTCAAAGATAGGCTAATAAACTCCAATGTACAGATTATACAGCAAGTTCTAAATGATCAAATGCATGCAAAAACAAAGATAACAGAAATTAAAACTGGGTTGACTCCCAGGAAGCGCTTCTTTAACGTCATTAGCTTGATGATTTTACCTCAATGGGTGATCAAATGAATAGTGCTATGTGTCCTTGTAAATTCTTCACCATGGTACAGTTTTAACCTCTGGCCATTTACAACCCATGTTCTATCAGGAGTTTGAGATTGTGGGTCATATAGCTCTATTGCACCATAAGATCAAAATTTATTGATAACGAAGGGTCCAGACCATTTGGACTTCAGCTTACTAGGAAATAATTTCAATCTTGAATTAAAAAGTAGTACCTATTGTCCCGGTTTGAATTCTCTCTTCAACAATTTCTTATCATGATATGTCTTGACTTTCTCTTTGTAAAGTCGTGAGGATTCATAAGCTGTTAATCGTATTTCTTCTAGCTCCAACAATTGGATCTTTCTGTGCTCCCTCGATGCCTTCTCATCAAAGTTCAGAAATTTCAGAGCCCAATATGTCTTGTGTTCCATCTCAACTGGTAAATGGCATGATTTGCCATACACCAGTTGAAAAGGAGACAGACCAATTGGAGTTTTGTATTCAGTTCTATAAGCCCACAATGCATCTTCCAATTTGGCTATTCAATCTTTTCTGGTTGATGCCACTGTTTTTTCTAGTATTTTCTTTAATTCTCTGTTGGATACTTCGACTTGCCCATTAGTTTGTGGATGGTAGGGGGACGCCACTCTATGATTCACATGGTATTGACCCAATACCTTTTGAAGCTGAGTATTACAGAAGTGCGAACCACCATCACTGGTCTCGATTCGAGGTACCCCAAATCGAGAAAAAAATGTTCTTCTTGATAAATTTCACCATAGTCTTAGCATCATTCCTTGCAGTGGCCATAGCTTCCACCCATTTAGACACGTAATCAACATCTACCAGAATATATTCATTCCCTACAGATGAAGGAAATGGACCCATGAAATCAATACCCCAACAATGGAAAACTTCAACTTCTATAATGTTTTGTAGAGGCATCTCATTTCTTCGGGAAATCCTCCCCATTCTCTGACATTGGTCACACTTTAAGACATGATGATGGGTGTCTTTAAAGAGTGTTGGCCAAAAAAATCCTGACTGTAAGACCTTGGCTGCTATTTTGTCTTCGCCATAATGCTCGCCACATGGTGAATTGAGACAATGCCACAATATGCCCTTGGCCTCCTCACTTGTCACACATCTCCGAAGGAGATTATCTGCACCTACTTTGAACAAGTGTGGATCATCCCAAACATAATGTCGAGCATCATAGAAGAATCTCTTTCTATGCTGCCAATTAAGATCTTTAGGTATGACACCTACTGCCTTAAAATTATCCATGTCAGCAAACTAGGGTCTGCCTAAAATCAGAAACAAAGATTCATCAGGAAATTTATCTCTTATTTCAGCCTCCTTTGAAGTGCCATCACCATTCACCAATATGGATAGGTGATCTGCCACCACATTTTCATAACCTTTCTTGTCCTTGATGACTAAATCCAATTCTTGAAGCAACAATATCCATATGATCAATCGTGGCTTGGAATCAGCTTTGCGTAACAAATATTTAATTGTTGCGTGATCAGTGTAAATCATTATCTTAGATCCTACCAGATAAGACCGAAATTTCTCAAGTGCAAACACAATTGCAAACAATTCTTTTTCAGTCGTGGAATAATTAATTTGAGCATCATTCAAAACTTTGCTAGCATAATAGATGGTGCGGAACATTCTGCCTTTCCGCTGCCCCAACACAGCACCTACTGCATAATCACTTGCATCACACATTAATTCAAACTCTTGTCCCCAGTCTGGTGATGTAATCACAGGAGCAAAAACCAGTTTAGCTTTTAAAGGCTTCTAGACATTCTTCATTAAATACAAATACAACCTCCTTGTTCAACATATTGCTTAGGGGTTTAGCAATTTTTGAGAAGTCTTTAATGAATCATCGATAAAATCCTGCATGACCCAAAAAACTGCGTATTCCTTTCACATTAACTAGATGTGGAAGTTTATCAATAACATCTAATTTAGCTTTATCCACCTCAATTCCTTTTTTAGAGATCTTGTGTCCCAACACAATGTCTTCTTGAACCATAAAGTGTCATTTTTTCCAGTTAAGCACCAGATTGGATTCTTCACAGCGTTGTAACACTTCCTCTAAATTTGCTAAGCAATTTCCAAAAGATGCACCAAAGACTGAAAAATCATCCATAAAGACTTCAATAAATTTCTCTACCATGTCAGAAAAAATAGCCATCATACATCTCTGGAAAGTAGCAAGGGCATTACATAAACCGAATGACATGTGGCGATAAGTAAAAACACCAAAGGGACATGTGAAAGCTGTCTTTTCTTGGTCCTAGGGATCTACTGCAATCTGATTGTAACCCGAGTATCCATCCAAAAACAGTAGAAAGATTTCCCTACAAGTCTCTCAAGCATTTGATCCATGAAGGGAAGCGAGTAGTGGTCTTTTCTCGTGGCTTAATTAAGCTTCCTATAATCAATACACATTCTCCATCCTGTGTCTGTTCTAGTAGGAATTAGTTCATTTTGATCATTTTTTACCATTGTCATCCCTCCTTTCTTTGGAACGACTTGAATAGGACTAACCCATGAGCTGTTTGAAATTGGATAGATGAGGCCCACCTCTAATAACTTGAGCACTTCTTTTCTTACTTCTTCCTTCATTATAGGATTCAACCTTCTCTGAGGGTGTCACACAGGCTTATAATTGGCTTCCAAATTGATTTTGTGCATACAATATGATGGACTGATCCCTTTTAGATCAGAAATGTGCCAACCAATAGCCGCTTTAAGACATTTTAAAATCTGCACCAATTGATCCTCTTCTTCTTTCCTCAAAGTGTTGCTAATTATAACAGGTTTAGTCTCATCATCTTCCAAAAATACATACTTTAAATGTGCTGGAAGGGTCTTTAATTCTGCTTTGGGCTTTTTTGTTGGTCTAATTTTTTCCAATTCTTCAAAAACCACATGATCAACACAATTGTCTTTTGGATCATCAAGCTCTTCATCATAAACTAAACAATCTATCCCATAACCAGGTTCTCTTTCCAAAGGAGACTGTAGTACCATGGTTGAAGCTAATAATGCTATTTCCTGCTCCACCTCTTCTTCCTCGAAACAAGCATCACCTATATTTGAGTGTTTCATGGCTTCAAAGAGGTCAAAATAGATTTTTTATCCTCCACACTGAGTTCCAATCTACCTTTATCTTTCCCTCCAACATAACCAACAGTGGCCAAGCAGTGGTATTCCGGGGTGTTGGAGACTTCATGCTTTTCTTCTTCATTGGTCAATTGATGATGGATTGAGGTAACTTGAAGAATGCTTTCTTGATGTATTTCAATCTCTGCATGCTCTTCCTCTTTTATGGCCACCGCATTAGTCATGTTATCTACCAACTTACTAATCTGAGTTTCAATCCTTCTAAAGGCTTGTTGCATTGACTCTACTGTATCCCTAAATTGCATTAACAGATCATTCAGATTAAGAAATCCTTCTGCTTCATTGTGATAATTAGTTTGCCATTGTGACTCCCTTTGATAATCTGCAGAAGAATAGTCCATTTCAAATTGAGTTCCCTGCTGTTGCATAGAATAACAGTAACCCTTAGAGCTAGCTTGGTATGTCATGAAGTCTGACAATATACTTTCAAGATCAGGGGTTCTTTCTTTCTCATGGTAGTCGTACATGGCTAGTTCCTGTCTCCGGTCAAAGTTATTTATAGAGTAAAAATAACAACTGTCCTGTGATGCTCTCCTTCGGCTAAATCACAATTCATTAGTGGAATAGAGATAATAATCTTCATGATATAATAGTGAAAGGGTTGTCTTTCTGAAGAATAACTAGATCACCTGTAGGAGAGTCTATACATGCAGAAAACTAACAGAACAGCGGTTATCCAATTCAATAAGAGAAGACAAATATGAACTAAGAAAAAATATTAACAAATAATCAAAGAATAAATAATAAAGAATAGGCACCTAAAAACGATCTAACTTACCAAATAAAAAGAAGTTCCCCAGCAACAATGCCAAAAACTTGTTCGCTTTCGGCAAGTGCACCGGATCGCACAAGTAGTATAAAATGGTAAAAACCGAGTATCGAACTCTCGGGGAACTTGTGTTACTTGGTAAGCTATTTCAGTGAATAGGTGTTTGGTGTGAAAATCTAAGTGTGAATATGAACAAGTATGTAAACTATCTATGCAAAAAGGAAAATCACGCGAGAGACATGATGTGTAAAAACAAGTAGAAAATGCGTTGGTCTTCCTAATAGATGCCTGATGCTAAAAGATATTTTCTATCTAACAATGTTCATGTGTTCCTATGGTGTCTCCTGAGATGCTAAACCTTGATTCCTCATGATAGTTTAACCTAATCCTGATCAAGCATCGTCCTCAGATTCCTCTTGTTGGACTAAACTCAACCAAGACCACATTAAGACAAACATACTACAACTAAATTATCGCACCCCGATTCCTCGTGATAGTACGACAACTTAGCCTTGTCCTATCAAGGTCATCAGAATCAGACCAGTTTCCAGTGTTGAATGACCCTAACAAAACATGCATCTACATGATCAAGGTAAAGGCATACTAGAATGAAAAGCTGATAGCACAGAGAACACACAAAACATCATTAAATAGATAGAAAGATATTTACATCAAGTACCTACAAGGAAGATCCAACAGAGGATTTTAGCTTTCCATAACCAGGAAGCCTCCTTTACAACAAAGAGAAGAACAAGATGAATGATTGCAAAAATACAAGTGGTGAGGATGTCTCCTTCACCTCTAGGATCTCACAACCACTCACAAACTCGTCTCAAGCTCTCAGAACGGCTTCCGCTTCCAGCTCTGTTCTTTGCAGATCTTCACATAGCAAAATCTCTCAAAACTCTCTGGAACTTGAACCTTTCTCTCTCTAGAATCACTAGACACGCAAAGCTTCAGCTCTCAGCCCAAACTCCCTTCACAAAATCTGATTTCAGGCTTAAATAAGTGGCCTTGTTCGTGCTCATGTGCTAAGCGCAATTCTGAACCGCTTAGCGCATATTAGTGAATTTCGGCTTAACACGTGTTTTTCTCGCTCAACGGATGGACTGAAGCGGTGCGCTTAGTGAGATGCAGCGGTGGGCTCAGCAAACCTGTACAGCTCATCTTCTTCCAAATTCTTCCTCGTGCTTAGTCAATGAGTGTTGTGCTTAGCGGATGCTCGCTAAGCCAGTAGATCTGCTTAGCGAGAAGGTGAAAAACAACACTTTTCAGAGTCGCCTAATTAACCTGAAATTGAGAGAAAATGATTATTAAACACACAAAATGGAAGTACAAAGTATTTATTACCTATACTTAACAGAAAGTATTTATAACACTACAAAATAACCATAAACTGGGGAAGTTTGATACAATTTTCATAGGTTTTATACACAAAAGTTAGTCGTATTCATCGACTAACATATCCCATTCAGGAAGACCATTTTTTATACTAGCTTCATACGTCAGGGTTAATTCTATTTTTTAAATTTGACAAAATTTTGGTAGCATTTCGCATTGGTCTGCAAGTACATGACATGAAATCGGTGAAATTAATTTCCCGATAATCAAGTATGCACTCAGAGAACAACTAGAAATGTATTGTACCAAAATTTCATCAAATTAAACAAAATAATGTTAACCTTAACACATGAATCTACCATAAAAATATCAGTCTCCCCAAACTGTCCAAACGGACAATTCAAGATTAAATACAATGATTAATGCAAACTGTCCGCAAGAATCATTGCATTCAGTCTCAAACGAGAATCTAAGGTTCACTCATAATGAACACAATTTGTATATCATATATCAGTTGTCATTAATGGCAGTGAACAAGTAATAAAAACATTAATTGGTAACAAACATTTGTACCTGTGATGATGAGCAGCACGGTCCAAAATGAAAGGACCAATCTAACAAATAACTCAATGACCACCTGCATCAATCATCATTCGAAAAATAGATATCAATATGTGACAATGAGTAGGCTTAAAGTATGACAGATATCAATTGACACCGTCAATGTCTCAAAAATCATAAGTCTAACTAGCATACACAGTAGTGAGGACAGTCATACAATGTGAATAAGTCAAGTTGTTTCAAAATTTTACTTTTGTAAGTAGTTCTTCAAGATAATCTTCAATTCTTAGGACCCATCACTCTTTGTTGATTTCTAGGTATTGGACTCCTAGGAATTATTATAATTGGACTACTGATTATATGGCACTGCAAACCAAGATGTGTGTCTGATTTCTATTCAAATCCGTACCCCGAGAGTGGGAACAGGAGATGATGCTTGTTTTGTGATTTATATTACTGTGTTATTCTTGTTTTGTGTCTGGAAAGTCCACTTGGTTGCTTAAGCAGATTATGCTAGGTTCTGGAAAGAACTAGGAAAGTGTTTCATGATCAGTGTCTTGCTTTTATTGGTGGAGCTTAAGCAGATTATTCTAAAACCATGTATATCTTACAACCTTAAAGGAAGCTATTCGGGAGCAAAAGCTGGTTGTAGTTATTTTTCTTGTCTATGTGGGTTGGTCAAAAAATGAGGTAGCATTTTTAATAGAAGTTAAACAAACATTCTCCATTAGCCAGAGCATGAAATTTAGCAAGTAATGAAGCATTGAAGCTTACTATTTAAATGGGGTTTTGTAATTTGAAATATCTCGTTTGTTTTACTTTTGGATTTTGTCTTACTATTAAAACTTCTTACTACAGTTTTAACCTTAAGGGAATTATCAAATAACTAGCATTATCCAAATCTCAACTTCAACCAGAACAATTAGAGTTTTAAACCATAAATCTAGCAAAAGCTGAGCCATCCCTGTTGTCTTTAGTCTTGAAATTGTGTCTTATTTTGGCTTTTATAGAGCTGTTCTAAGTGGTGATTCTGGTAGACCATGAGATAGCTTTTTTACTACTTTCTTTTCGATTTTCACCCATTCACCTAACCTGATCTGTATCTAATTAAAATAAATTACTCATGAGTTATGGAAATGGAAAACCTTTCTTTTTATATAATTTGTAAAGGTTAATCCACGAAAATTGTCTCTCTAAACTGGTAGTGAGGTGTGTATCTCTATTAGGACCCAACCTAACAACGAGAATTGCAGATAAGTTAAATAAATCTAATTAATTTAGGGAACAACAGTAAATTAAATCATTAACATTAGCTTTGGAATCTGCTGCAATTTTTAAATGTTGGTTTGTGACTTGCAAGATAAATAGAAAGCTTCTAGGTTTTAAGGAACTGAACTGCTACTGATTTTTAATAACTTGAGTTCTACGTCTTGATGACATTTGATACTATAGCTGCCATATATTTCTGATCCACTTTTATTTTGTGGTTCTCTGCACATGCTTAATCATTTAACCTGTATAGTTTCTTCTTATTTGAATTATTTTAGCTCGTAGAGTGACAAGCTAAGTAGCTATGATTGTCTTCTCTAATGGAAGAACTTGTTGTGGATTATTAATGTCAATACTCGATACTTTTTCCTTGAAGCCCACAAATAATTCTTGAATTATCATGTCTCATGTATTTGTTGATGGTTATGTGGCATAAGGCATTCTTTTGTTATCGTTTTAATACTACCTAAATTGCTTCACAAATATGGCAATGTTAGAAACTGGTTCGGGTTCAGCACATAGAACATGATGTTATTGATGAACACAAAGAATGCACAATTTCCCTGGATATTCAAGAGATCCGAGACTCTCCCTAGCCACAATACTAACTCTCCAATTGACTAACTACTCTCAACCCCTCCTTCTTCCTATTTATAGGCAACATCCCTTTCTATGTGCTGAACTTGAACCACCTCATTATAATCATTGTTTAAGAAAAAAAATTGTCTCAAAATAATTGTTATTTTAGTTTTTCAATGTAATATTAATTAATTAAGTTTTCGTAAACAACAAATCTATAAATGAATTAATAAGAATATACAAATAATTTTATAAAATTATTATCCTCTTTTATTTATTTATTTTTTATTGGTCTATGTGAAATAATTTAGAGGACCATGATTTTGGGACGGATAAAGTATAATTGGAGCTGGTGGTTGGACAAAATGTCAATCAACCAATAACTAGGGGAAAATTGAGTTTACAAATTCTTGGTTAGTGCAAGTATAGAGAGGTTTATGAAATATTTCTTAGCACTTTATTATTTATATGATAAATTAAAATGTATATTATTTAAAGAGTGTGGTTCTAATTTACTTCATTTTCCCAATTTAACATTTTATTTCTTCTTTAAGACTAGGTACATGCGATAGTTTGGTTTGCATAGACTTGATCTTATAAATTCGTAAATAAAAGAGTTAAATCAATTGGCCGCGACATGAATGAACCTCTATAATGGATGGTCTGTGGCTATAACCAAACATAAATAAAAGGAGCAACTGAGCCAAATAATATTTACTTATTTTTTTTTAAAAAAATTAAGCATAAGAAAAAGCTTATTTTACAGTGTAAATTTACGAAAAGGAGCTTTTAAAAGAAGTCCCCAAGAGGAGCTTTTTCATAGGCGTTTGCGGGGCTTATTATGCCAAGGCTCCAGTTCGATTCCGTATAAATCCGTATTCTTCTTTTTCAATTTTATTTTCTAAAACAACTTTGAATTGGACTCTTAATCGGTTGTGTGTAGTAATAGTATTGCGTTTTTATAATTAAATATGTTTTTAGCCATTTAAATGTAAGTTATATTTTTTTCCTTTAAATTTAAAATTTCTTTAAATAATCCTTGAAATTTGTAAAATATTATTTTTAGTGCTTTCGTAATGTGTAAGTTAAACAAGAAATAAAAAAATTACAATTTTTTTATTTTTATTTGTTAGAATTTAATTTTTTGTTTATATCTTAAAGTATAATTTTTTTACAATTTTAAATTGATAGAGTCAAGTTAACAAAAAAAATTAAAGCAAATTTCAAAGTGGTTAATAAATTTTTAAGTTTTTTTACTCATTTGATTAAGAAATTTACGAATTGTAAATTAAAAGTTCACAATTCGAAAATTTCTTATTTCAATGTTGTGAATGTATGAATGCATGATTTTGATGATGACAAAGAAGAATCAAACAAGGTTGTTTCAAAGGATAAACATTGTTTCAAGATTAATACAAGGTTGTTTCAACAAACAAAGTCTTGCTTCAAGATTAACTTAACATCAAGGATTGCCTCAAAACAAAGTGTTTAGACATCCAAGACTCTGGTAATCGATTACCAGACAGTGTAATCGATTACCAGAAGACAATTTTAAAAAATAGTTATTAAAAAGGGTTTTGAATTTGAATTTTGAACCTGCAATCGATTACCAGATGTTTGTAACCGATTACCTGCAACGAAACTCTTGAAATTCAAATTCAAAATGACCCTTCAAACTATAACTCTGTAATCGATTACCAGATACCTGTAATCGATTACTAGTGAAAAAATTCAGAAAAAACTTTTTAAAAAGATACATCTCTTCAAACCATTTTAAAAAGGCACGAACGACTTATATATGTGTTTGATTTCAAAAAATAAGAGAGATATTCCAAGAGAACTTCATTGTCAAATGCGCCCTCAACAACTCTTGGGCAAACACTTGCAAATTGTATTATCCACTCTAAAGGAGAGAAATCTTTTTGTTCTTCTCAAAAAGTCAATTGTAATCAAGAGACTGGTTGTCTCTTGAATTGTGAGTTTTTTAAACACAAGGGAAAGAGATTCTTTGGGTGTTCAGAAGATGTAAAAATGATTTTTTTACAAAGATAATGAAAAATCTCAAGTGGGTTGTTTGAGAACTTGACGTAGGCATGGGAAGTGGTCGAACCCGTATAAATCGAGTTTACATTTCTCTCTTCCCTTATCTCATTTATATTATTGCAATTAATTTTGTCTTGCAAGTTTAAAGGATTTATTAAATTGATCTTATACATGATTTATTAAGGTCACTTGTTCAACAAGCTCAACACATGTTTGACTTACACGTCGAAAAATTACAAAAATATTTATAAATTTCAAGGACTAAAAAATTTGAATTTGAAAGACAAAAAAAAAAACTTAAATTTAAAGGATTAAAAAATATTTAATTTTTTTTATCATTTGCAGCAATAACAATATTGCTTCTTCGTGGATTCTTTATTTATTCAGCATTTTTAACGTGATTTCATATTATTGAATTATATCTTTTTTTTTACTTCTTTCTAAATATTATTAAACAATAAATAATTAATATATATTATTTCAAATCATCATTAAAATAAGCTAAAGTAATTAAATATTTATACTTTAATATTTTTATTTACTTTTATAATCATTAAAATAAATTGATGAAAATTAAATTAATGTTTCACAATATTTTTTTATTTTATAAATATTTTTTATTAGATAAGATAACTAATTTTAATTAAAATTGATATTTAAAAAAAAAGTAAACGGCTGTTAGCTTAAAAAGAGCTTTTAAGTTAAAAATAATGAAATATAACAAACAACTTATACATATTTTTTAAACCTCTAATATTTAACTTTTACTTCAAAAAAAAATTAATTCAAAAATAAGTTGGGCCAAACACATTCCTAGCTAAAAGCTAAAAAAAATATTTTCAAAAAAGCTAAAATATTATAATTAAATAAATAAAAGAAAAAAAAGTATGAAAAGATAATACTAACAACTAAAAAACGTTAAATTGTCTTAGTCCTTTTTTTTCCGGTGCAAATTGTCTTAGTCGTAAGTATATTAGGATTTTTACTTCTCAATTATCATAAACAATTAATCGATCGATTTAACGAATCTCTATTCAATTTCATTCAGACTACAAATATTAGTTACTTTTATTATTTCCCACTCATTTTTATTATGACAAATTATATCTTTATAAATATTTATTTTATTAATATTATACACTTCAATATTTATCAATTGCTAAAAATAATTATAATATAAAAATAAATAAATGGTTTTCACTTTAAAATAAACTTTACGTGCATCACACGGACCCACAAACTAATTAGAATCCAAAGGACAAAGATTGAGCTTATCTCAGTCATCATAATATGAGGTGTGGATCAATGTTTTATTTTTTTTATAAATCAAATATTACTTACAGGAATATAACGAATACTTTAACTCAGACATAACATTTAGGTAGGAGATACACTCTTGAACATAAATTAATCAACAAAACTGCGCGCATTCAAATCCAATAATAAAGAACATGTATGACTCTTCAAAGAAGATAATGGAAAAAAATTATCGTGTGTAAGATAAATAGAATATGTTATTGGTGTGTGGTGATTAATCTGTGAATGCAGATCGCTTAGATAAGGAACATGCATGTGGCTATCGCTTAGTTATGTTGTACTTTTTTTATTTATTATTTTTAACGTTTGGATATAGTTTTATTACCTTGCTGACTGCCAGACATACCTGTTTGATTTATGTTGTTTTCACCACAAACGGACCCATGATGCAAGTTTATATAGCAGAAGCAATTATCAGTTTGGTTCATGTCAGAGAAGATTGACGTGCATTTTTTTGAAGGAAATCATCAAATTAGCTATTTTTAACTTCAATTTTATGGATTGGAATTGGAATTTTGTCAACATGTGCATTATTGAAACGCAATCAATTAAGATATACTAAATGTTTTCGTCTTCCGTCAGGCACCGAATTAATATGAACATTATTAGACGGAAAATATACATCGAGTAGTCCTGATTTTTGCGATGTTTATAAGGCTCGTTTGGTTGTCCAAAAATAAGGACTCTCTCCGAAACGAAATAGATCTGAAGTATACTAGTATATTACATGGATATGTTTAATTTGACATGGCTCATCAAATTAATTTCTAACATGCAAGTTTATTCGAACACAATGGTGCCGTGCCGTGTTCTGCTAAACTTGTTCCAAATTTATAACTCCCAAGTTCATTAACAACAATTAAGGAAAGGAAAAAAACAAGTTCGGTTGGCATTTTTCTGGTGTAGACATTAAAAGAAAGAAAAGGAGAAGTAATTAATATAGGACTAAATATCATGACCGAATTCATAATTAATCTTCAGAACATTGATAGTACTCCATATGAACTCGTGCTCATTCATTATTGAGAAAGAAATTTAGTTCTTTAGTTCTTTTGATTTTCTGAATCACATTCACCTTTCTAAATGATTCTCTTAAGTCTCTCTCACTCTCAAATTTTATACTATTAATGCTCCTTCCATATTTCTACCAACCTATTCAATGCAACTACGGAAGATCCACCTTCAGTCATTGCTTCGGTGGCACTTATTTTCATTTTGAAAATCTTCTGTTTAATCTCTTTTCCCCTATCCGAGTCCATGAGCTCCTTGACTCGGTCACCCAACTCGGTGGAACTCACTAACCCATCTTTGTTCTGCTTCACCGCCAAACCCACCTTCATTTCCTCCACCAAAACCACCCTATTCAATCTCTGCTCCGCGTAGAGAGGCCACGCCACCATTGGCACCCCTTCACATACCGCTTCCAACACCAAGTTCCACCCGCAGTGAGTCACGAACCCGCCCACTGAGTCATGACTCAGTATCGCCGCCTGTGGGGCCCAGTCCCTCACCACCATTCCCTTCTCCTTAGTCCTCTCCAAAAACCCTTTCGGCAACAACTCGTCCAAACTCAGCGGCTCCACCGAGTCACCATCTTCGTACTCGCTCCTCACTACCCACAAGAACCTTTGCTCACTCTGCTCCAACCCAATAGCAATCTCTCTCAACTGCTTCCTCGAGAATCTCCCCATGCTTCTGAAACTCAGAAACAGAACACTTTGACTCGGTTGTGAATCGAGCCAACTCAAACACTCGTTATCATCCTTTCTACAAGGAGCAGAAGCAATGACGGGTCCAATGCAAAACACTTTCGGCGTGGTTCCTTCCATCAACCCTTTGGAAAAAGCTTCTACAACCCTCTCTCCCATGGCTTCACACGTATTTACTATAACCCCGTAACTTCCCCTCATGCACGTGGCTATGTCAACAGAAACCCTATAATCTTCATTTTCACGATCGTTCGCTCCGTCTGGCATGTCATCGGTGTGAATTTTTGGTAACCCTGGGATTTCGACGTGCATTTTGAGGTCCTTGAGGGACTTTGTGTAGTTTTCATGAAAGATAGTTTGATAAAGGAGAACAGCGAGGGTGGAGGCGCCCAAAGTGTAATAGAAGTAAGTGGGGATCTGACGCGTGTTAGTGACACGTGCGGCGCTGTAGTTCATGAAGTCCAAGACTATTGCTTTGAGGTTTGAGGTTTGGGAGATGGAGTTGAGGATGCGGCGGAGGTGGTGGGTGGTGGCGCGACAGAGCTCGAAGGTAAGGGCCATGGGAGGGAGCGCTATGGGGATAGAGATCTGAGGGATGCGGTGGAAGGTGATGGAGGGTGTGGCGGCGGTGATGGCGGCGATGTATTTGGCGGTAGCATCGCAGGTGAAGGCGGTGGGGGAGGTGGGGGTGTCTTGGTTGGGGGGTGGAGTTAGGAAAAGAATGGTGATGGAAAGTGAAGGGTGGTGGGTTAGTATGAGTTTGCCTAGTTCCACCATGGAAACAAGGTGTCCCCTCCCCAAAGCTGAGTATAGAACTGTTGGTAGTTGATTAGATGATAGTTGATAGTTGGTAATTTTAGAGAATTGTTTTAGAAAGAAGACTATGTCATTGATTTCTTGGATTGTCAATTACAACATACCAATTGTCTATTTATAGGCTCAAGTCACCAACCTCTCAATGGTGGTGAATGTTTCTACATTACTTTAGGTCTTTCTAGAATTTTCATGATAGATTAGTATCATGATAGTTCTAGATTCTTCTATCTTATACATACACTTATAGTTCTAGATTGTTCTACCATATTCATACACATTATAGTTCTAGATTGTTCTACCATATTCATATACACTATAGTTCTAGATTGTTCTACCATATTCATACATATTATATTTAAGAATATTCTAGAAATTTGTAGCAATTTCAACACTCCTCCTTGATGCAAATTTCTATGACTCCGAGCATAGCTCTTAATTCTTCAAATCTTGGTCTCGGCAAAGCCTTCGTGAATATGTCTGCAATTTGATCTTCTGTTCTGCAGTAGTCGAGTTTGATCTCTTTAGTTGCTTCAGCTTCTCTAATAAAGTGATACTTGATTGCTATGTGTTTTGTTCTGCTGTGATGAACTGGATTCTTCGCCATTGCAATTGCTGATTTGTTGTCGCAATTGATTTTAGTAGGCTCATCTTGTTTTTCTCCCATGTCTTCAAGTATCCTACGAAGCCATATAGCTTGACTCATTGCTTCAGCAGCTGCCACGTACTCTGCTTCTGCTGTTGATTGTGCTACTGTAGCTTGCTTCAGCAGCTGCCACGTACTCTGAGGTACTCTTCATGTCATCTGCCAAACCTGCCCAATCATTGTCAGTGTAGCCTAGTAATTCTGAGTTGGTTTCGGTAGTATACCATATACCGAACTCTTTTGTTCCTTGTAGATACCTCAAAATTCTTTTTCCTGCTCCAAAGTGTATTTGACTTGGGCTTTGCATGAATCTTGATAGAAGACTTGTAGCATACATTATGTCAGGCCGTGTAGCTGTCAAATATAGGAGGCTTCCAATTAGACTTCGGTATTTAGATGCATCAGCTTCTAGTACTCCATCATTCTTCTGTAGTTTCTCATTTGTTATGAGTTGAGTAGCAACAGGTTTGCAACCATACATCTTGAATTTCTTAAGTAAGCCTTTTGTGTATTTCTTTTGCGAGATGAATATCCCTTCATTTTTCTGACTTACCTCTATGCCGAGGAAGTAACTCATCAAACCAAGGTCGGTCATCTCAAAGGTCTTCATCATGTCTTCTTTAAACTCCATCATCATCTTAGTATTGTTTCCCGTGTAGATAAGATCATCTACATATAGAGAGAGTAAGAGAGTGTACTGACCTTGAGACTTGATGTAAAGTGTAGGCTCACTCTTGCTCCTCCTGAATCCTCGATCCATGAAATACTAATCAATTCTGCTATGCCATGCTCGAGGTGCTTGCTTCAAACCGTAGAGTGCTTTTCTTAGTCTTAACACTTTGTTTTCTTTGCCTTCAGACACGAATCCTTGTGGCTGCTCCACATAGATCTCTTCTTCAAGTATGTCGTTAAGGAAGGCGGATTTGACATCTAGTTGATGGATACTCCATCCTTTTTGTGACGCAAGAGCTATTAGAGCTCTTATGGTATCAAGATGAGCTACTGGTGCAAATGTCTCATTGTAGTCAATTCCGGGTTGCTGTGAGTAACCCTTAGCTACTAGCCTCACCTTGTGTTTCTGTATGGTTCCATCAGGGTTGAGCTTTGTCTTATAGACCCACTTAACCCCAATGATATCTTTTCCATGGGGACGATTTACTAACTTCCATGTGTTGTTTTTCTCGATCATCTGTATCTCTTCTTCCATTGCCTTGACCCATACTTCCTGCTTTGGCGCTTCTTCAAAGCTTCCAGGTTCAAGTATGGCCAAGTTACAGGTTTCATATATGTCCACCAAAGATCTTACTCGTCTTGGAGTAGACTCTGGTGATGATAGTTCTTGATCTTGTTGTTGTGGTGGAGGTGAAGGTGGTTCACCTGGGTCTTCTTCCTCAGCTTCTTCTTGAGGTAGTTGAGTGGGTATAAGAACGTTCTTCTCCACTTTTCTTCATCCCAATTCTAAGAAGCATATTCATCAACTTCAACATCTCGACTGATGACGAGTTTCTTAGTTTGCAAGTTGTAGACACGATAGCCCTTAGAGATATTGCTATACCCAAGGAAGATACCTCGTATAGTCTTGTCTTCAAGCTTGTGCCTCTTCACGTCTGGAACATGAATGTAGCATATAGATCCAAACACCCTTAGGTGCTTTGCTGATGGCTTCTTCCCATTCCAAGCTTCAATTGGAGTCTTGTCTTTTACATACTTAGTTGGACATCTGTTGAGTATGTAAACAGCAGTGTAGACTGCTTCAGCCCAGAATGTGTTAGGTAGTCCCTTCTCCTTGAGCATCGATCTAGCCATTTCCATAACTGTGCAATTCTTTCTCTCAGAAACTCCATTTTGTTGAGGAGAATATGAGACTATAAGTTGTCGCTCAATGCCTTCATCCTCACAAAATCTTTCAAACTCGCGAGAGGTGTACTCTTTGCCGCGATCACTTCTTAGTACTTTTATCCATTTTCCACTTTGATTTTCAGCAAGGGCCTTGAACTTTTTGAATACTCCAAAGACTTTTGATTTTTCTATTAGAAAATATACCCATGTCATTCTAGAGAAGTCATCAATGAAGAGTATGAAGTACTTGTTGTTCTCATGTGATGGCGTCCTCATTGGTCCACAAACGTCCGTATGTATCAGCTCCAATAGATCTTTCGCTCTCCATGCTCCGCCTGTTGCGTAAGGAAATCGGTGTTGCTTACCAAGGAGACATCCTTCACACACTTCATTGTTCTCCTTTATGCTTGGAAGATCTCTCATCATGTTCTTCTCATGTAACAACTTCAAGGCATGTGTGTTGAAGTGGCCAAATCTTCAATTCCATAGCCATGAATCATCAACTTGTACCTTCATGGCAATGTTTGATGCATATTTTAAATTTAGAGGGAAGCTTCTATTGCTCTTATTCATCTTTACTTGGGCTATCTCAGACCTTTTATTTTTGTTGTCTAAAATTTTGCATACACCTCCTTCAAAGTGAAGTGTGTAGCCTCTCTCCATCATTTGACCAATGCTTAGAAGATTTTCTTTTAGGCTGGGAACTAGTAAGACATCATGGATGAGTAGCGTACCTTTATTTGTCTCCACCATGACAGTGCCTTTGCCTTTTGATTCAACCACACTTCCATTTCCCAGTCGAACTTTGACTTTGACAGACTCATCAATACTTTTGAAAATAGTCTCATCCTTGGCCATGTGATTGCTACATCCACTATCCAAGTACCAGCTTCCTCCCTTTTCTTTTATTGAGTCTTGAGTGGCGTAGAACGTACATTGTTCTTGATCATGCTCCTCCGTGATATTAGCTTGATGCCTATTTTTGTTGCGACAATTTTTCTCTACGTGCCCGAACTTCTTGCAATGGTTGCATTGTGGCATATCACGGAACCAACAATTTTTCTCTGCGTGGCCTTGCCTTTTGCATATATTGCATGGAGGATTTTTATTTGTTTTTTTCTTAAAGAAATTCCTAGAACCTTCTCTTCTTTTGGAAGTTTCTCCATAATTTTTCTTTCCTCCATTTTCTTTGTTTTGGGGCTGAAATTTAAACTTTGACTGGAAGGCATTTTCAATTGTATCTTCTTTATGCCTATACAGTCTTTGCTCAAATGCTTCAAGAGAGCCCACAAGTTCTATCTCTGATAGAGTGGACAGATCTTTGGTTTCCTCAATCATTGTCACGATTGGGTCAAACTTTTGGGGCATAGTAATTAGAATTTTCTCAACAATTTTCTAGTCAATAATATTTTCCCCAAAAGCTCTCATTTGATTAACTATTCCTTTAACTTTAGAATAGTAATCTTTAACTGTCTCAGACTCTTTCATCTTCAATAGTTCAAAATCACTTCTTAGAGATTGAAGTTTAACGGCACGTACCTTAACACTTCCTTGAAACTCCTCCTGCAATGTGTTCCATGCTTCTTTGGCAGTCTTAGCTCCCATAATTCTTGGGAAAATTGGATCAGTCACCGCTTGTTGCAAGGTGAACAACGCCTTTGAATTTTTCTGTTTATTTTTCTTCAACTCTTTTTCTTGGGATGCATTAAGAGCTGAAGTATCCGCGGGAATGGTGAAGCCTTCTTCTACTATGTCCCATAAATCTTGAGATGAAAAATATGTTTCCATTTTAACACGCCAGAAATCATAATTTTTACCATTGAAGATAGGGACAGAAATAGTTGACGATTGAGTAATGTTATCCATAGCTTAGAAAAAAAATATTATTAGAGTGGGTTAATAGTACAAAGGAAATTTTTGAAGTAGTTGGGAGGATTTTGGAATGGTAGGTAGGTAAGATAAATACGCCCAATGTATAACCGAACGTAGCTCTAATGTCACTGTTGGTAGTTGATTAGATGATAGTTGATAGTTGGTAATTTTAGAGAATTGTTTTAGAAAGAAGGCTATGTCATTGATTTCTTGGATTGTCAATTACAACATACCAATTGTCTATTTATAGGCTCAAGTCACCAACCTCTCAATGGTGGTGAATGTTTCTACATTACTTTAGGTCTTTCTAGAGTTTTCATGATAGATTAGTATCATGATAGTTCTAGATTCTTCTATCTTATACATACACTTATAGTTCTAGATTGTTCTACCATATTCATACACATTATAGTTCTAAATTGCTCTACCATATTCATATACACTATAGTTCTAGATTGTTCTACCATATTCATACATATGATATTTAAGAATATTCTAGAAATTTGTAGCAATTTCAACAAGAACTATGGAGTTTTTCACGGTCATGATGATTCAAGAGAAAGTCTTGTTTGTTTTTCTTTGTTTTTTCTTGCTCTTGTTGTGCAAATTCTAAAGAGGGTGGATTGGTGTGTGGAGGGAATGTGTTTGTCATGCTCTATTTATTGCCAGCATTGGGAGGTGTAGGTTAAGAATGGAGAAATTATTAGATAATTTGAATCATTATTACATCACATGATTATGGATTGAGATCATAAATAATTTGGTGATCTTAAATTATCTAATACTTTCTTCTTAATTTTTCTCCTGTGTCTTGGATTGTGTTGGATTATATGTCGGCTGCTATATTTTTTATTTTTTGATAAGAAAAAAGTATAGAAGAATTAGGTCGGTTCACCAAGTAAAAATAGGTCTCAAGGTCAAATGAGCTCTTAAGAGGTATTTACTGATTACATACGAAATAAGATTCTTATATTAGTGATAAAAACCCAATTCACTGATATATGAATTAGTATTTACCTACTAGATCAACTTTCTTTGCTCGACTGGTATATTCTAAACCTACAAGGAATTAAAAAGTGTAATATATTACCTATGGTTATACATGGTGTGCTTCTGAAAGTTAAATATTCAATGGCTTTTTACTCAAGTCAAGTGTGTTATCCTGTTCGCTTGGAGCGGTGTGGTGTGGTACCGTGATATATAATGCGTTGCTGTTTAAACCCTCATCTATTAAAAATAGTCAACATGCACCGAGTGAAATGACAAGTGTTTCTATTGGTGTAAAATCTCTATCCCTTGAGATTACATGTTATTTATAAATATTTTTTTTCTCTCATATCATTGTATTATATTTTATAAGAATAAAATTGTTCATGTAGATGTAAGGACCCTACGGTTGTTTGTGAATTTAAGGTTAGACCAATAAGAAATTATTAAAGAAAATAAAAATTGGATGAAAGTGAGTTATAGGAAAAATTGATGGGTGAATAAACGTATTGGTTTTACTACGACACCAAATTCTATGGTATATTTTAAATCTAAAAGTTTAATTTCGGTGTTGTTATTGAGATTCTTTATAAGGCCGGGGAGTATAGTTAAATCTCTTAGACTGTTGGCCTAAAAAATTGAGTGTAGCAAATTTATACACGAATATTTCAATGATTAATTTTTCTTTTCAAGAACAGTTCATATTAGATGAAATATTAATTTTTTTTATAAATTAAAGTGTCATTACAAGGAAAATGACTTATACTTATAGACAAAAATTGTCACTAGAAGTCCAAAATCTATAGGTAAATATATAAAGGACTTTGTCCTATGGATGTTTTAGACGTCAACTTTGAAGGGACATATAGTGACAACTAATAATCTGGCACCATAGGCTTTACCTATAGATATATTTTTACCTATGGTCAAATTTGACTATCACTATAGGTAACACCTATAATTTTAAATGTGTAGGTAAAAGATATTAATTTATACCTATAATCTCTAACTATAGGTAAAAGTCAATTTACTTGTACTTACAGTCTTTTGTAGGTACAACAACAACAACAACAACAACAACGCCTTATCCCACTAGGTGGGGTCGGCTACATGGATCAACTTCCGCCATAATGTTCTATCAAGTACCATACTTCTATCCAAATCATTAAGTTCGAGATCCTTTTTGATAACCTCTCTTATAGTCTTTTTGGGTCTTCCTCTGCCTCGAATTGTTTGCCTTCTCTCCATCTGGTCTACTCTCCTCACTACAGAGTCTACCGGTCTTCTCTCTACATGCCCAAACCACCTAAGTCTATTTTCCACCATCTTCTCTACAATAGGCGCTACTCCAACCCTCTCTCTAATAGCTTCGTTTCTAATTTTATCTTGTCGAGTCTTACCACACATCCACCGCAACATCCTCATCTCCGCTACACCTACTTTATTCTCATGTTGGCTCTTGACCGCCCAACATTCTGTTCCATACAAAATCGCCGGTCTTACCGCAGTCCGATAAAACTTTCCCTTTATCTTGATCGGTACCTTTGCATCACATAACACCCCCGATGCTTTTCTCCATTTCATCCATCCTGCTTGAATGCGATGATTCACATCCCCTTCAATTTCTCCATCATCCTGTATTACAGACCCAAGATATTTAAACCGTGTGACTTGAGGAATAATATGGTCTCCTATTTTCACCTCTGAGTTAGAAACCCTCCTTCTTTTGTTGAACTTACATTCCATATACTCCGATTTGCTTCTGCTTAGGCGAAAACCATGTGTTTCTAGAGCTCGTCTCCAAGTTTCCAACCTCTCATTCAACTCCTCCCTCGACTCTCCAAGGAGGACTATGTCATCTGCAAAAAGCATGCATCTCGGCGCTATCTCTTGGATTTGTTCCGTGAGGACATCCAGAATTAAGGTAAAAAGGTAGGGGCTAAGGGTTGACCCTTGATGCAAACCAATTGTGATGGGAAAATCGTCTGACTCTCCACCCTGTGTCCTAACACTAGTCGATACCCTATCATACATATCTTGGATAGCTCGAATATATGCAACCCTAACCCCTTTCTTCTCTAGAGCTTTCCACAAAATCTCTCTAGGCACTCTATCATACGCTTTCTCCAAGTCAATAAAAATCAAGTGCAAGTCTTGTTGGTCCATGCGATATTGCTCCATCACCCGCCGTAATAAATAGATCGCTTCCATGGTCGACCTTCCCGGCATGAAACCAAATTGATTCTCAGTAACTTGAGTCTCCTTTCTTAATCTCCGTTCGATCACTCTTTCCCATAGTTTCATGGTATGACTCATGAGCTTGATTCCCCTATAATTTGCACAATTTTGTATATCCCCCTTGTTCTTATAGATTGGCACTAATGTGCTTCTCCTCCATTCCTCCGGCATGCGTTTTGACCTCATAATTTCATTAAAGAGTTTGGTGAGCCACTCAAGACCTCTATCTCCAAGAGTTTTCCACACTTCAATAGGTATGTTGTCTGGCCCCACCGCCTTACCGTTACTCATTCTTTTCAACGCTTCCTTTACTTCCTGTTTCTGAATCCGACGATAGTACTTATAGTTCCGGTCCTCTTCTCTTGTGTCTAGACTGCTAGAGTCATATCCATATCCATCATTAAATAAGTTGTGGAAATACGCCTTCCACCTTTCCTTGATATCTTTTTCATGCACTAAGACTTTGCCTTCTTCATCCTTAACACACTTTACTTGATCCAAATCTCTAGTCTTCCTCTCTCTACCCTTAGCAAGCCTATATATAGATCTTTCTCCGTCCCTGGTTCCTAGAGCTTGGTATAGTCCGTCAAAAGCTTGGGCTCTTGCCTCACTCACCGCCTTTTTGGTTTCATTTCTAGCTATCTTATACTTATCCCAAGTTTCAGAATTTCTACACCTAGACCACTCCTTGAAACACTCCTTTTTTACTCTAACTTTGCTCTGAACACTTTCTTTCCACCACCACGATTCTTTATCCCTAGGTCCAAAACCTCTAGATTCACCCAACGTCTCTTTAGCCACTTTAATAATCTCTTGGGACATCTTGTTCCACATATCATTTGCACTTCCTTGTGATTGTCCACACCATCCCTCCCATATCTTTTGTTGGAAGATTCCTTGTTTCTCACCCTTCAAGTGCCACCATTTGATCCTTGGTGCTACCATAGGACTTCTTCTCTTTGCCCTATCTCTAATTCTTACATCCATGACCAAAACTCTATGTTGGGTAGTCAAGCTCTCTCCCGGGATAACTTTACAGTTCAAGCAATACTTCCTATCAGACTTCCTGATAAGGAAGAAATCTATCTGAGAACATGTCCCTCCACTTTTGTAAGTGATAAGATGTTCCGCTCTTTTCTTAAACCATGTATTGGCTATAGAAAGATCCAAAGCCTCCGAAAAATCCAAGATGGATTTACCCTCCCCATTCATCTCCCCTAGGCCATAACCCCCATGCACCCCCTCGAAACCTCTAGCCACGCTACCTACATGTCCATTGAGATCCCCTCCTAGGAAAACTTTCTCTCCTTAGGGTATATCCTGAAGTACCCCTTCTAGATCCTCCCAAAATTTTACCTTAAAGTGTTCTGCTAACCCAACCTGAGGTGCGTACCCACTAATAACATTAAAGGTGTCCTGTCCCACTACCAATTTTAAGGCTATGATACGATCTCCTACTCTTCTTACATCCACGACATCCTTCTTCCACTCCTTATCCACAATAATCCCTACCCCATTTCTTAATCTGATTTTGCCCGTATACCACAGCTTAAATCCCGAGTTGTCTAATTCTTTCGCTTTTTCACCTGTCCACTTAGTTTCTTGTAGGCACATAAAATTGATCTTCCTCCTCACCATAACATCCACTGTTTCCATAGATTTTCCAGTAAGTGTGCCTATATTCCATGTACCAAAGCGAATCCTCCTGTCATGAACTAGCTTCTTTACCCACACCCGTTCACGAAAATGTGGGAACCCTTGCTTACTTTTCACTACATCCGGGCGGCGATGCAGCGGCCCTTGCTCTTTTGACACTGTACTCGAGCCATACAGCGCGTTGCTTCCGGGCAACGACCTAGCATTCACATTATTACGTAATTGATCCATGTCATAGAGATTCGACAAAGTTTTACGTTGGCCGTCGAAAGCCTAACACAACCCTCTCCTTTTATCCGGGCTTGGGACCGGCTAAGAATAGCAAAGCTAACCTAGGCAGGATTACACTCATATAATAATAATAATAAAAATAATTCCTAATTACACTCATTGTTGATTATAATTTTTAATTAAATATATTTTGTTTTCTTTGAAAAAATAATATAATTGAAAGAAGGATTGTTGAAACTTGAAATAGAAGGAACCACCAACAATTTATACACTTGAAAGTTGGAACTTAAAATATTGTTTTCTATATCTTTTGTTTGAATTTTTTGTGTATTTGAATTTCACAAGTCAATGGGTAATGACAATAAAAAATGTCAACATATTAATGATTAAATGTCAACTTACTACATAGATAGTACAGATACACTACAGGCTATATGCTAACACAAATGGTATTTTCAACATATTAATTATTAAATTTTAACTCACCTCTAGTTGAGATTGTTTGTAGTTTGATGATTTTTACTAGTAGAACCATTTGTAGGTACCTAAATTAAAAGAATTTTTTTTCTTTGTAAAGTATCATATCACGTTAAATCTTTGAATAAGTTGAATTATAAATTCATACCTCCCGATCTATAGCTTCTAAGACTTGATTAATTTGTGGATCTTCTGCAAATCGCACTTTAAGGACAACAAGGTTTTCAAGCAAATTCTCAAACTTTTGAATTATATTGTTTGCATAAGAGCTTTGAGATGAACTTGCTTGATGTGGAAGCTTGCCAAGACAACACACACGCCCTCTTTTTTCAAGTCCTTTGACTTTTGAATATATATCATTTGTCCAATTAGTAGAATCTTGGGTGCTTTGTAAATTTTGTGAACTCTCTTCTTCAACCATTTTCTTTTTTAGTTCATCCTACATAAATACACCTTACAAATTTTATAAAATTGAGAAAAACAAAGAAAAAGTATTGAAATAAAAATTAAAATTCTTACAATTACAGTAGCAGCCTTTTCAGTAACAACGCTTCCATCTTTTCGAGTTTGAGTGTCAATATAAATTTCTTCCTGAGAAGGTTGCACTCCCTTAGCCTTTGTTTTCTAACATTAGTTAAAAAAATCAATCATCCTATTTGTATTAAGCAATTTAATATTAGAAAAATATAAAAAAAGACAAACCATCTCATGAATCCGTCTTGGAAGATTCTTGGTTCCCATGCAATGCAAGTCCTCATATTTTGAGCGGTTCCTTTTGTTAATGTTGCTTATTTTCTATAACCAACAAATATAAAAAGTCAATAATAAAAATAAGCATATAATATGTAATTGTTATGTTAGCCAAAGGTTGGTGACATTGTCATGTATACTTGTCCTTTCTCAGAACACCAATAATGTACTAAATCATGATATTGAGAAGGATCAACCTTTGGATCTGGGATTTGAGCAACCATTTCCTCCTTAGTATTTGCTCTCATCATATCCTTTTGATTTCAATTCATATTTAAATTGCCTCCATTTCAGACTCATCTCATCAATCAATATTTCCTTTGTTCGTTCAGTTAATTCAGGAACAAATCGAAACTTACTCTATTATGAGTATCATTAACAAACAAAAAAGATCATTTTGTTAGACATTACAAAACATAAAATTTTACAAGAAGCAAGATGAAACAACACTGATAAGGTTTTATACTAGACCTAAATCAATTCAACCATGTCAGTAATATAGTCCTCAGGCATGTCTTTCCAGCTAAGAAAATTGATAAGAGCACATTGGTGTCTCCTTACCAAGCTCCCAATTGCATTCAGTAGAGTTTTCCCTTCCCAACCCATAGAATTTCTCCAATGATATACTTCAACAAGTATGAATTCTCCATCTGGCAAGTCCCACACAACTAGCATATGTGTATAACCTATGGTCCTCTTTTTACCTAAATCATTCATGGATATGACATTTATCAAATATACATACACACACTCACACACCCTCCCACACACACACACACACATATAAAGAGAGAGAGAGAGAGAGAGAGAGAGAGAGAGAAGTGTATATACTTGCATTGTTAAAAAGACCAAAAATTATAATTACCTTTAGTTGAACTTTCACTTGCACTTTCAAGAGAAGTATGAGACTCAACATGACTTTCTTCTTGTATGTGTTGTTTAGTTTGTGATTGTTGATTTAGTTAATAAACAATCGTGTTATAAATAATTTAATATAAAATAAAGAAATTAAGTTAATAAAATCTTTATACCTCCTTCAAATTGTGCATTTTCTTCAAGTATAGAGTTGTTATTTTGGTTCGCTTCAGTAGAGCTTTCAATTGATTATATTTTTGCTTGTAATTGACCATCATTCTGAATGATATTCAACTTTCTATGCTTTCCCATAGTATGCTGAATAAACCAGTTCAAAAAATAAAATAAAATAAAAATTAGATATAGCTACATTATTGACTATGATTTTTTAAACACCATGCCAAAAAATAAAAGAAGAATAAAGTAGTAACAAATGGTGTGAATGTAATTTACCTAAAATGCGAATTTAGATTGCTTTTAAGCTCTTTTTTTCACCAATCTCCAATCACCAAGAATCAAACTGTTGATGAAACAACCAAACAAATTTTGATAGAAAAGTAATAACATCATTATATTTTGAGTGATTTTTATACATAACAAAAAATAAACACAAGAGTAATGAATAATAAGAAAAAAAACTAAAGAAAGGAATAAGAGTATATAAATGTGACAAAATGTTCAATACATGTATACTAAAAATATAACCAAATGTTCAAATAGAACAAATAAAAACAAATCAAAAGAAGTCTGCATCGCTCTCATCATCATCTATATAATTATCAGCCTTGTCATGTGGTAAAATGTTCTCCATAGGTATTGTAACTTCAATGATATCATCACTATCATCAGCTTCTAGTTTGATCAAATCATTATGATTTATCTCTTGTAAGACTTGTTCATTCCCTTGATCTATGTCATTGGATTGCTCATCACTCATATCATATACGTCCCAGATTTTAGCATGCACAACAACAAGCCAATCATTTTGAGTTTTATTCTTCACATAGAATACTTTCTTAGCTTGAGATGCAAAAAACAAATGGGTCATTACATATATCATTCCCTGTATGTTGCAAATAATTGAAATTCACTAATTTCATACTGAAATTATCAATTTTGCAGCCCCTGTTTATATCAACCCAATCACACTTGAAAAGTATAGCCTTATATTTTCCTAAATAATCCAATTAAATTATATCTATTAGTGCACCATAGTAGTGGATTTCTCCTTCCTTTGGGGTTTTATCTCTTGAACTCACATAACTTAATGTCTTAACAGTTACAACAATGTCATTGTTTTGAGTCTTCAAGCACCTTTCACGTGTCTTTATATGAAATCTAACTCCACTAATAATGTACCCGCTATATCTTCTCACTATTTTTAGTGGACCACGTACTAACCACTTGATATCATTTGTCACTAAAGTGTTGTCTTGCTCTTCCAATTGAACAACCTATCACAATTTTATTTCAAATGGTTACAATTTTAAATGAATGCAAAATTTAACATTATTGATGCTTCCTAAACTTACTCGTTCACAAAACCAATATGGTAATTCTTTACTATGAATTTTGTCAACTTCATATGGAGATAATCGACGATTTTGTGTCTTGATAAGATCGGTATGGGCTCTATGTAAAAGAGGTTAGAAAAAGTAAGCATTATCATTAATAGAAAGATATTATACAAAATTTCAATAACTAAATGAACATGAAAAAAATTGTATTACTTTCAAAAGTGGTCAACATTGTTGCTATTGAAAAGCACATATCTATGTGCTTGAACCAATTCTTTCTTATCAAGAGAAATTCGAGAAGCTCTTTTTCTCTTCTTCACATTGAATTCAACTTGCTTCTTTCTCTCCAATGGTCTACCTCTAGGATTTAAAACACTTACATTTTCCACAAAACATGAATAATCATTTTGAACAGATCGATTAAAACGAGTATCCACCCTAGATAGATATGTTGAACAAAATATCAAGCACTCATGAGCGAAATATCCCTCTGCAATAGATCCTTCTAGATGTGCTCGATTATGAACAAATGACTTTAGATTCTAAAGGAACCTAAAAAGAAAATTTTAGGTTACAAATTAAGATAATATCATTTTACTTTATAACTCAAGAATGTTTTAAAATTATTAAAAATTATTCATACCTTTCAATAGGATACATCCATCGATAATGTAAAGGACCTCTAACTCTTGCTTCATGTGCCAAATGGATTACCAAATGTAGCATTACGGTGAAAAAAGATGAATTTGTTTTAATTGGCATAATGTTAGAGCTACTTGATGCTCAAAGTGCTATAAATTACGCTCATTAAGAACCTTGCCACACAACTCCTTGAAGAAACAACAAAGGTCGGATATAGCTAAACTCACTTTGTCTGGCAAACAACCTTTCATAGCTATAAGAAGAAACTCTTGCATTAAAAGATGACAATCATAACTTTTGAGACCGAATATTTTGTGTTCCTTCACTTGCACACGTCTTGAAATATAAGACAAATATTCACCAGGAGCTTTTATTGTTTTGAGAACTTCCAAAAATGTTTCTTTCTCCTTTGAAGTCATTTCGTAACAAGCTCTAGGAAAATATTGTTTGCCTTTACTTGGATGCATCTTTGGATGTAATTGGCTTCTAATATTCATATCAACAAGATCATAGCGTGCCTTATCATTGTCTTTTGACTTACCTTCTAATATTCATATTGTTGAACACTAGGCCCATTCATGAATGCTCCAGAATCTCCATCCTCCAAATTTATACCTGTATCATCACTCTCATTAGTTGCATGCATTGTGAATGCATCATGAACCAATGTATCCATATCATGATCAAACTCCCCTTCTACTTGAGATGTACCCAAAGAACTAGATGGGCCAACTTGTTCACCATGAAAGATCCAAGTAACATATCCTTTTAGAAACCCATTACTAATGATGTGCTCATAAACATCCATCCAAGAGCGCCACTTGCAATTGACACATTTGGTACAAGGGCATAAAATTTTTCCTTCCTTTGACGATTTCGCAAATGCAAAATCAAGAAAATTTAAAGCTCCTCCAATATACCTCTCTTTATTAAGAGAGTTGTAGTCTATCCAACTCTTATCCATTTGATAAAATAAATTGAAAAAGTAGAATGAAATAGACATAATGAATTAGTGCTTAGTATAACTAAAATATCCATGTATAAATCAATCACAACTGTATCAGCAACTAGAAAATTAATAATGTTAACAGTGAAAAGGGAAAATTATTTTGATTGACCAACTGGCAACAAAATATGAAAAATAAAACATAAGAATACAACCATAACATATATTTTAACAAGATTAATTTAATGACAAATAAAAAAACCTAACATGATGACAAGTAATTTTGAAGAAACAAATTGAGAGTACCGGATTACTTACTTGGTTAAAGCGGCATCAAAATCTGACTCCTTGTTGTAGTTGAATCCATCATCATGCCCAAATTCCTCTTTAATGAGCTTCACCTGAGAAACCAACCATTGGGCTATAAGTTGTAAGTAAAATCAAAGCCTAGCTAGAAGGTTTAGGAAATGGGATAAAAATGTTCCAATTTATATTTAATCGTAATGCCATTAAATATTTTAATATACTAATTCTAAGTGATAAATTAAGCACTTATTCAAAACTCACATGCAAGTTTTAAGTCTATCACTAATATTTACTTTTTTTCTTTATATAATTATTTTTTGTGCTTTTCATCATTTATAGTTATAAAAATAATATGATGTTACATAATAAAAGCTAGTTAATGTATAGAAATGATATATATAGCCAAGGTTTACCGCATCATAAAAGTAAAAGAGGCATGAGACTATTTAGAACGATCAGATTTTGTTTTCATGAACATGAATGGTTAGGTAAAAGACTATTTTGCATATCAATCCTGGCATGTCACCCGCCTATGGGAAATCATCAAAGGGAACTCCTGGCCTTCTAGCGTGCATTTGACCATGAGCTAGCTAGCTAGTTACATGCCATAATAAAATAGGCTTCAAAACTCAAATAATAATAGTAATAATAATAAACTATGCGTATTTGTCACGAGCTTGACCATATATATCTAACATGCACAACAAAGCTTGTCTATGTCTCTGTATTATATATATATATATATATATATATATATATATATATATATATATATATATATATATACACACACACACACACACTTGATGCTACTTGTCTTCATGTGTTGCGAGCTAGCTGCCTGTGTGAAAGCTCGAGCCTCTTTTCTCTCTTTGTATGCTTGGTCCAAGCATATTGGTTATGATTTTCCAAGCATATTATTATCTGAATGGAAGAGCCAAACCGAACTCTAGCCAATTGGCTCCAGCCACGTAGTCAGATTTTATCCATTATAGAAATTTCCAACACCAAGCGTTCAAATACCACAAAAAATGACACTCCCCTTTTAACATATGAATTGAAAATTGTATCCCATCTAGGCTATGTATGTTTTCATCCATTAATGCAGCACTGTGCTAGTTATGGATTCTTTTTATGCTAAATTTTTAGGATCACCAACCAAGGCTTACTTATAATATTCTGAAGGCACTACTAAAAAACTTGTTTTTTACAACGCACATTCTAAGACGGTTATACGAAAATCGTCTTAGAATGTGACGCGGTGACATTTTTGTAATTAAGATCATTATATTTTATTTTTATGATGCACATTCTAAGACGGTTATTGTGACACAGTGGCATTTCTGTAATTATTGATAACTTAAAGGATGACAGGTTTCTTAAAAAACCGCCTTCGTATTTGTTCCTTTACTAACCCTAGCTTGTTCTCATTCATTTCATTTTCTATCATCCTTTACTAACCCGTGCCGCAGCAACAACTCTCCCCAGACGCTTCCACTCTTTCTTTGGTGGCGGCGTCATTTTCTCTCCACTTTACCCATTCATTCATTCACATTCTTTGTATGCTTTTTTCTCCTCCTCCTCCTCCCTCTAATCAAATGTTTCACAACGTTCTCTTTTTGAGTTTCAAGGGTTTATCACTCCCATGGCCGTTGAGAAGCTTAGAGATTTAAGTTAACCCATTGATGTGCCTTTACTCGATGCCACTGTTGCTGCCTTCTATGGCACCGGATCCAAGGAACAGGTCATGCCTCCTTTCCCTTTCTTACTTTTTCTCTTTCTCTTTTTGCTTATGCCTCTGCGCTTCAACATTCTCCATAATTCGCCTCTTTTTGCTTCACCAACTCTCTTCGCCTCCACTCACTATTCTGCTTCTCCAAACTTGTACTCTTTCAGTGCCCTTTTGTCTCTTCCAATGCCTAAAAATAGTTTAACCATACGAAACTAACTTGCCCAGTTAGAGTTTGCTACTCTTCCAGCTATACGGAGCTATTTTTAATTTTTTTCACCATGAAATTATTTTCGCCTTCCATAATTATACTTTCTCGAGACACTGTCTTGGTTCACTAAGGTAGTAGACTTGGGAAATAAAAGTCTTGGTAGTATTGTCAATGTAGAAAACATGCTATTTTTTTATGCTTGCATGCTTGTTTTTTGTGTGTTTTTAAGTAACCATTGTTTGTATTATAATAATCCAGACGTAGCTTCAAGTCAGGCATATTTTGTAGAACGCTTAAAGCCTTAATACCAAGTTCTTTTCCTTGCAGGTTAGTTTGTTTGTTGATATGCTACATTTGGGGTAAATAACTAATGTTGATTATTTTTCATCTGTAACACGTAATCTAAGAAGTGAAAGAAATTTTTGGATAGTTTACTTTAGATTATTTTGTTGATATAGAGGAAGATTATATGCTAACCACCCTGTTATCCTCTTAATTATTGGATTTTCTTTGACTACATATTAGAGTTGTTCTTATGAGATTGTGTACAATCTAGTGGAAACTCTAGTTTCAATAAAAAAAATAAATTGGAAAATGCTCAGGAGCCTGGCAGATTTGTCTGAATTCCTAAACTTACTGAGTTAGATTGTTTCTGAATGATGTGAGAAGAGAATTTTTCATATAATTCTACAATACATTTAATAATCTGGACGGTAAAGAATGCTACCATTCCTGCCTTTCCGAACTTCGTTTTTGCATTTCATTTCTAGCATATAATTTATTTTTCATGCTTTTGTCTTTGGATATGTAGTTGCAGTGTATTACTCATGGCTACTGCTGCTACTACTTACCTCACAATACTAATATGTTTCACATGCCATAGACCCCTTAATGGGATTTAATGTTTCTAGTAGCATGAATTAGATGAAAATTTAGTATTCAATAACAATTGTACATGATTTTGACTTCTTTATATTTTCCAATTGATTGATATGTATCAGGTAGTGGTAGGAAGTTTTCTAACAGGAAACCAGCATGAGCAGAAGCCAAGAAAACAGAAATTGAATAGGTAAGTGTCAGAAAAGTCAAATCCTTTCAATAATGCTTTTGAATACAACACAAATACTATTAATACTATTAATTTTCTTATATGGAAAAATTATTAGGTACTTAAGGGATCCTTGGTATCTATGGTTTCCATAACTTTCAATTTTATACGTATTTAAATATTTTAATTTTAATTTATAATAAAGAGTTAATAATATTCAATTATGTGTTATGTGTAGATTAATGAAAATCATGATAGCTTGAGACTATCTAATAATTTTTCCCTTTATTGCCTTATGTCCTAGTCTTAGCTTCTTGATTCTCTGCCTTGGCATTTGCCTGAGTAAAGGCTTACAAATGATTTATCAATGAACCATTATTTATTTATTAAGTCTTACTTATAAAGTGATATTTATTTAGAAATGTTTTATTAATGAAAGATCACACCTCATATCTAAGACCTTTCACGGGTGCTTTATCATCAATGTAGTTCATTACCATTGCCTGCAAACCTGAATTCAAACTTGGAGAAATCCAGATATTAATTATGCATAATTGGTCTCTGATCGGTGTTGAAATATTTAGGCAAGGAAAGCCCTTCGAGTGTTGAAAGGATTGGTGAAACTACAGGCATTAATGAGAGGTCACATTGAGAGGAAGTGCACAACAGAGTGGCTACAAAGAGTGTGATGGAAGCTGCATTGGAGCTTGTAGGCCTAGGATCTTCTTCATCAATGGATTCCTTTGCTTCTTGTAAGATGAATGGCAGTGTAATGGAGAAAGGAAGAGAGAGATGAGACGCCACTTCAAGGAGAAGATGAGTCTAGAAGAAGCTCACCACCATAGGAGGCCATGGATAAGAGCTTGGAGGAAGAAAGAGATGAATGAAGGGAAAGGGAGAGAAGAGCACGAAATTTTGTGCTCTAAATGAGCTTTGAAATCTGAAGTTTAATATTCAAATGATCAAAGTTGAAAGAAATGCACACACATGACCTCTATTTATAGCCTAAGTGTCACACAAAATTAGAGGGGAATTCAAATTTCACTTGAATTTTGAAATTGAATTTGTGGAGCCAAACTTTGGAGCCAAAATTTCACTAATTATGATTAGTGAATTTTAGTTATGGTTCAGCCCACTAATCCAAGATCAATTCCAAGATTCTCCACTAAGTGTGCTTAGGTGTCATGAGGCATGAAAAGCATGAAGGACATGCACAAAGTGTGACTATATGATGTGGCAATGGGGTGTAGTAAGCAAATGCTCACCTCCCCCTCTAAAATTTAATTGGATTGGGCTTCTACCAATTCAATTAAATTTATTTCCAACCACACACATCAAATATCCAATTAGTGCATGTGAAATTACAAAACTACCCCTAATACAAAAACTAGTCTAGGTGCCCAAAAATACAAGGGCTGAAAAATCCTATATTTCTAGGGTACCCTACCTACAATATAGAGCCCTAAATACAAGGACCAAATATAATGACATCCTAGTCTAATATGTACAAAGATAATTGGACCCAACCTTGGCCCATGGGCTCAGAAATCTACCCTAAGGTTCATGAGAACCTTAGGGCCTTCTTCAGCAGCTCTAGCCCAATCTTCTTGGAGCCTCTTGCTCATGGTTCTAGTGATTGGTCCCTTCCTAGGGAGGATTGCATCATCCCCTTCCCCTTGAAGAGGATTTGACCTCAAATCTGTTAGTTCCTCCTCCTCAATATCAGCTCCACCTGCAAAAGGAGTTAAATCAAAAATGTTAAAAGTGGTGCTGACTCTATACTCTTCTGGGAGGTCCAACCTATAGGAATTGTTATTGATCCTCTCCAAAACTTGAAAAGGTCCATCCTCTCTAGGGCTAAGCTTGGATTTCCTTTTAGTAGTGAATCTATCCTTCCTAAGATGGAGCCAAACCCAATCACCCTCATTAAGAACTAGCTCTTTTCTTCCTCTATTGCCTTTAGTTGAATACACCTTTGTTTGGTTCTCTATTTGGTTCTTAACCCTCTCATGCAACTTCTTTACAAATTCTGACCTAGATTCCCCTTCTTTATGTATAAAAGAAGTGTCCAGTGGGAGGGGAATGAGGTCTAACGGTGTTAGGAGATTGAACCCATAGACAACCTCAAAAGGGGACTGCTTGGTGGTTCTATGAACCCCCCTATTGTAGACAAATTCTACATGAGGAAGATACTCATCCCAAGACTTATGGTTGCCTTTCAGAAGAGCCCTTAAAAGGGTGGATAAAGACCTATTCACTACCTCTGTTTGCCCATCAGTTTGTGGATGACAAGTGGTAGAGAAAAGAAGTTTAGTTCCTAGCTTAGCCCATAAGGTTTTCCAGAAGTGGCTAAGGAACTTAGCATCTCTATCTGACACAATGGTCCTAGGCAAACCATGGAGTCTCACAATTTCCTTGAAAAAGAGTTTTGAGATGTGGGAAGCATCATCCACCTTGTGGCATGGTATAAAGTGTGCCATCTTGCTAAACCTATCCACCACCACAAAGATAGAGTCTACACCTCTTTGGGTTCTAGGAAGCCCAAGGACAAAGTCCATACTAATGTCTACCCAAGGTGCAGATGGGATGGGTAAGGGTGTGTATAGCCCATGAGGCATCACCCTAGACTTGGCTTGTAAACAAGCCACACACCTAGTGCAATGCTTATGAACATCTTTCTTCATATGGGGCCAATAAAACTTTTCTTTGAGTAAGACAAGGGTCTTGTCTATTCCAAAGTGGCCCATGAGCCCACCCTCATGGCTCTCTTTCACAAGTAATTTCCTAATGGATCCTTGGGGTATGCAAAGCTTTCCCTCTTTGAACAAATACCCCTCAGCCAAATAGAATCCATCTTGGGCCTTTTTCCCACAACTCTCATAAATGGGAGAGAGAAATGTTCATCTAAAGCATACAAGTCCCTAATATTATCAAATCCTAAAATTTGAGCTCCTAGGGAGAAAAACAATGTGTGTCTCCTAGAGAGGGCATCAGCTACCACATTTGTTTTTCCCTTTTTGTATTTGATAACATATGGAAATTGCTCTAGGTACTCTACCCATTTTGCATGCCTCTTGTTTAACTTGCTTTGCCCTCTAATGTACTTAAGTGATTGATGATCACTATGAATGACAAATTCCTTGGAAACAAGGTAATGTTCCCAAGTTTGGAGGGCTCTTATTAAGGCATAAAGCTCTTTATCATAGGTGGGGTAGTTGAGGGTGGCACTATGAAGTTTTTCACTAAAATAAGCAATGGGGTGCCCACCTTGTAACAATACAGCTCCAACTCCCACTCCAGAGGCATCACATTCTAGCTCAAAAGTTTTAGAAAAGTCAGGAAGAGCTAGAACAGGTGACTTAGTAAGCTTTTCTTTGAGCAAAGCAAAGGCTTGCTCTTGTTTTTCACCCCAGGTAAATGCCACATTCTTCTTCACCAGCTCATTGAGAGGTGATGCAATTGTAGAGAAATTAGGAACAAACCTTCTATAGAAGCTTGCTAACCCATGGAAGCTCCTAATATCTCCCACACTTTTTGGGGTAGGCCATTCTTGGATGGCCTTGATTTTCTCAGGGTCCACTTGGACCCCATTTCTACCAACTACAAAACCTAAGAAAACTATATTATCTACACAAAAGGTACACTTCTCTATATTTGCATAGAGGGTGTTTTTCCTAAGGACTGAAAGAACTTGTCTGAGATGTCCTAAGTGATCATCTAGGCTCCTACTATACACTAAAATATCATCAAAATAAACAACTACAAATCTACCTATGAAATCCCTTAAGACATGATGCATAAGCCTCATAAAGGTGCTTGGTGCATTAGTGAGCCCAAAAGGCATCACTAGCCATTCATACAAACCAAACTTGGTCTTGAAAGCAGTTTTCCACTCATCACCCTTTTTCATCCTGATTTGGTGATAACCACTTTTAAGATCAATTTTTGAAAAGATATTGGCACCATGCAACTCATCAAGCAAATCATCAAGTCTAGGAATGGGGTGCCTATACTTTACAGTGATGTTGTTGATGGCCCTGCAATCTGTACATATTCTCCACGTACCATCCTTTTTAGGCACTAACAACACTGGCACAACACATGGGCTTAGGCTCTCTTGGACCCAGCCCTTCTCCAATAATTCTTTAACCTGAGACTCTATCTCCTTAGTCTCCTGAGGGTTAGTCCTATAGGCTGGCCTATTAGGAAGGCTTGCTCCTGGGACTAAATCTATTTGGTGTTCTATTCCCCTTAAAGGAGGTAGCCCAGGGGGTATCTCTTTGGGAAATATATCACCAAATTCATGTAAGAGTTCTTGGACCTTTGGGGGTAAGGTCTCAAATGTAGGAATTGTGGCAGTGCTAAGGGATGTTTCCCTTGATAGGAGAAGGTAGAAAGATTGTTTAAGAAGGAGTGCTCTTTTAATATCACCTTTTGTTGCAAAACGATTTTCCTTTTTAACAATCTTCTTGGAGGAATCCTTTCCCTCTTTTTCCTTCCCCCTGGCCTTTGAAGACAAGGCCTTACTATCCTTCTTTTTCTTTTGTTTTTCTAATTTTTCTTCCTCATCCCTCTTATCTTTCATAGTTAGTTGATCTTTGGCCACCTGTGAAGGTGTTTGAGGATGCAACACAAATTTAGTGCCAAGATGGGTGAGGGTAATCTCATTAGTTAGGCCATTATAAATGATCTTCCTATCAAATTGCCACGGCCTTCCTAAAAGAATATGTCCTGCCTCCATGGGAACTATATCACAATTAACTTCATCCTTATATGTCCCAATGGAGAAAGGTACCTTCACTTGTTGGTTAACTATCATTTCCCCTTGCTCATTGAGCCATTGAAGTTTATAAGGTTTTGGGTGGGGAATGATAGTGAGGTTCAACTTGGAAACTAATCTTGTGCTACAACAATTGCAACAAGATCCACTATCCACAATGAGAGAACAAGTTTTATCTAAAATTTTGCATCTTGTATGAAAGATGTTCTCTCTTTGGGATTGAGATAGATCACAAGATTGACCTCCAAGGAGCCTTCTAACCATTAAGAGGTCACCTTCTTCATGGGGGTAGACTTCCTCACTAGACTCTTCACCCCTTACTTCATCTTCACTTCCACAAGAGGAAGGGCAAGAAGTAGTCTCCTCTTGACTACTATAAATGTCTTGACCCCTCATGATCATGGTTTTCTTTGTGGGGCATTGAGAGGCAATGTGACCTCTCCCAAGACATTTGAAGCATTTAATGTTGCTAGTCCTTTCTTGGGAACTAGTCTTAGGGGTGTATTTCTCTATGGTCTTACCCTTATCTTCCTTGGGTTTTGAAGGTGCAGCCCCTAAAATTCCATGGGCTTGGTCCTTCCTTGGATAAGAGTGAGAGCCATAAGATCTTGAAGAAGGCTTTCTTTTAAGTTGTTGCTCCACTCTTATACAAAGTTGGACTAGCTCATCTAGGTCCCTATATGGAAGGAGTTCAACCTTGTCCCTCACTTCCATATTGAGCCCACTAAGGAACCTAACTATGCTTGTTCTTTCCTCCTCCCTAAGTCCAGCTCTTAAAAGGAGTAGTTCCATTTGTTGTCTATATTCTTCAACACTCATACTCCCTTGTCTAAGCCTTTGGAGCTTGTCCATAAGCTCCCTTTCATAATAGGATTGCTTCAGAGTGCAAGCACTCTTACGCATATAGGCCCAAATCCGTGCTGGCCGGGCCCAAATTTTGCACTCCCCCCTTCCACTGCCCACCTCCATGTAAGCATTCTCAATTGCCTCTTACATTTAGTTTTTCCTCTCTTTTTCTTTCTTCTTTTTTTATTAAAATTAAAACAGTTAATTGATCGAAGAAGAATGCCAACTTTTGTCTTGTTCTAGTTAGGTGGCTATGATTCCTCACCAAATACTTCCTCATTTCTACAAATACCTCAACATTTTTACTACATTCCATTCCTATTTAATTTGGAAATAGCATTAGTTTTTTTTAAGGCAAACAAGAGAACGTGTGTGTATATATATATATATATATATATATATATATATGGAATTATATCACAATACAGGGATTTTTAAAATGTAAATAGTTTTTTGTATGTTCTCTAGGTACCATTTACCGGCACGTTCAATATTCTTTTTGTATTTATGTGTTAGTTTAATAGGACCAACCATGCATGAACCTATATTAATATAGAATTAAAAGTTTATATAAAAATAATATGCAAGTCATGTGAGAAGTGATATATTGCTAGTTTGGTATGCTTTTTAATCTAGAGCGGTAGTTTGGCATGCTAATTTCTTTTCATTTTCATTTATGTGCAGCCATGCACATACATACTGGTATACAATTTACTAGCAGCTAAATTGATTCTATAAATTAATTAGTTAATAATTTGTTTAATTTGATATAAAAGCTTCTGTGACTTTGATGTTTACTTGACATGAATACTTCGGCCTGTTCGCTATTCTGACATTTGTTTGAACATTTTGTTTCTATATTCCTCCTTTTAAATGCTTATAAGGTACTCCCAAAATTTTTTATCATCAATATTCACTTTTTATATTTGCAGGTGGCAGCCCTTCAATTTGGGAATTATTATGATCTGCAGTATGTCTGAGGTAATTAGGCCACATTTAACGTGGAAAATATCACATTTTAAATGAAAAATATTATTGTTTTCACAAGAATTTTTTATAATTATTTTATTTGTCACATCATTTATTTATTTTTTTCTTATCTATCTCTATTATTATAAAAAAAGTATTATGAAAATAACTTTACTCAATGTCGTACTAATTTTTATGTCTTTTTCCCTTTACTTGACAATGTCGTACTGATTTTTGTGCGCTTTATACAGTTCCGAAGTTACTAGATTGCAGTTTTTAGCTGTTTTTCAGCGGAAGGAAGATTTTCAGGAAAGATGGTGCATAAAGGATACAGTGTACACATACATAAGTTTTTATTTCTGAAATTTGAATTCACAATATGCCACTGATTAATTGACCAGCTATGGTGGTAAGCGCTTTTGAATATAGTTTATATTATTTAATTTAGAGAGGATTATGAAATGTGATTATCGTAGATCTGGGCACCACGCCATCACATCGTTCTTAATAAAAGGAGGATAAACAGGGCATGATCAATAAGTTTGAGGGAATATTGAGCTTGTCCTTTTTAGTACATGTAATATATATTTTGTTTTGGTATATTTGACATAGTGTTTGCCAGCAAATTTATCATCAAAAGGATTTTTTTGGAGAAGGGGTTGGGCCGGGTTTTTTTTTGGGTGGGGGGTGGGGAATCATTGATGCCTTTGCCATATACATAGATGCGTAATTGATAAACTTAACTTTATGGATTTCAATTTCTCTAATTGTTTTAGTTTAACAAAAAGCTAATGTTGCATAGCTAGTTTTGGACATTTGGCATGTTCTTATTTGTAGTTTGCGCTTCGGCTTTATTTATATATTTTTCTTATGGTTTTTATATCCAGGTAATTGCACAATGTAAGTTTTTGTCACACATTTAATTTATAGCGGCAGTTGGAAACTTTCCTATTTATTAAGCTTGGTGTGATATCAATGAGGTTAAGGATACATCTTTGATCGATACACCTACGTTTCTTATGTTCTTGCTCATTAAATTAAGATATTTTATTTGCTTTGTCAGATCACAAATGGAATGTAAAGAAAGTGGGGGAGCAAAGCGAGATAGTAAATTGAAACAAGGTACCAAATGGTGATGTTATCTTATTTCTTAATTTGAGGCAGCAGGTTTAGAAGAGAAATGCCAGTAAATTAATCTTCATATTTGTCGTATAGGCTTACATACATTAATTATGACATTAAAGTTTTGTAGAAAAACGTTGGCTTCAAATTATTTCATCAATAACCATTTTATGTTAATCTTTAAAAAAATTATTGCTAAAAATTTGTTTCGTCAAAAAAATTTATTTGTCATCTAGTCTTTCAACTATTCTTTTAGGTCATCACTTTATTTTTTTTTCATAAGGATATGAATATAATGATATTGTTAATTTTTTATGGACTAATTTAGTAAAATTAAATCTGGTTTGGAACTTGGAAGATTAACTATGATACTTTAATTACCAATTTTTTTTTTGAAAAATAATATGATCGCAAGTTTAGAGAATCAGCTTAAAGGAATTTCTCAAGGCATTTGCTTGAAATTTTTTGAAAAATAATATGATCGCAAGTTTAGAGAATCAGCTTAAAGGAATTTCTCAAAGCATTTGCTTGAAATTATATACATATAGGAGTTTGTTATGCCAAATAAATTGTAAAGCTCTTTTCATTTTACTGCAAAAATTAGGTTAATTTACCTCCTATTGTCGTGCTAGTGATATCAAGGAATACGTGTGTTGTGCTCCAGATACTCCATATGATGGTTTGTTTACCTCCTGTTGTCATCTCGCATAATGTTTTGAATCTTACTGGTTCTGTGCTTTTGTTCGAATGTTATTGGTCCTATGTTTCATTTTGTTCTTTCGAAGGCATGTGGGAAATGTTCTTAGTTTTTATGGTGTCAACTTTATTTCTCTTGAGCTCCTTTCTCTCTGTATACATCTTAGATAACTATATATGTGAGGCCTCTTGTGATGTGATTTGTGACATGTGACATGAGAAACTCAAAAACATGGATTGATTACTATTTTGTGTTTAGCATAGTTTTACTTCTTTTATCTATATTATTTCCTCCATGCAATTTGTACTCACCTGAAACTCACATTCTTTGAAAAACAAATTTAATTTGTGCTTGAATTGCATATTATTTTAACTCATGAACATGCCAATGCAGTCCTTGGATTGGATGATGTACGTGTTGTGCAGGCTTTTAGTCAAACAAATGATATTGATCCCACACTCATATACTTAGTCAGCATTCAATGGATAGGTAACTCTAGTAGCAGCTTCTTGTTATTTAATTAAATAATATATTGATAATATTAGCAATACATACTGACAACTTCTATTAGAAGTATTGATTAAATGGCATAAAAAATAGTAGTGGCAGACTCGCATAAGTAAATTAGTTTTTTGTTTGGCTTGCATAAGTAAAGTACTAAAGTAGGGAAGTATCACTACTAGAAATAAAACTTTTTACATTGGTTATTTAGTCCTTTTTACATCGGTTATCACCCGTTGTTGTAGCAGGAGACGTTAAAAACCACATACCCTACTATATTAGTTATTGGACCGATGTAGAAAGTCATGGAAACGAGGGCGGTCCTCAAGTTAGACCCGCCTTTGAATGATGCACATTCTACGTCGATTCTAAAGACAAAACCGATGTAGAATTGTGGCAATTCTAGGATGGGTTGTTTGAATGGTCGTGGTAGTATTCTCTGAAATCTACATCGGTTGACAGAAAACCGATGTAGAATGTTAATTCTACATCGGTTTCTTGGAGTGACCATCTTAGTATGTTGAATTATCTACATCAGTTTTTAGCCAACCGATGTAGAATGATGTCCTAATACTTAATTCTACATCGGTGTGTTGAGGAATCTACATCAGTTTTTTTTATAATCAATATAAAATGTGTTTTTTTTGTTTAATAGAATTCAGCCAACAATATATGCAAATACCAAAAGTCCTGGTGAAATTTCAGCAATCAACCATCATTAAAATAGCATTAAAATTGTTGTACATCATGTAGTATCCATGTCTTGGAGTAGGACCAGGTCGGGTCGAAGGGTTTGATGCGTTCGAGGCATATCAGGCACGAGAGGACGCACGATGGACGACAAGACACGAGACACAAGTTGAGAGGCAAGATTGAAGCTTTATAGGCGCATTTCAGTAGCTATGTTTTGTATTTATTCAGTCAACCAAGACGGTCATCGACAAGACCGTTGTTGTCGTCGTTCCATGTTATTACAAAATTGCCACTAGGTGACATTCTAAGATGGTCATAAGGAACTGTCTTAGATTCTGCGACGTAAAAATAAAATAAAATTCCGTTAATTACAAAAATGCCACCGCGTGGCATTCTAAGGCGGTTCTACTGAACCGTCTTAGATTCTAGGTCGTAGAAAACTACATTTCTAGTAGTGTATTAGATGAAGAAATATATTATTAATTTTGATAATTTATAGTTAAATATTTTAGATAAAATTTAATTACAAGTAATAATCAATAGTTAATTGTTAAATTTACTGAATTTATGTTTTCAATAAAAAAAAAAATCACTAACTATAAATAACTTATAGAATATAATTAATGATTGGACCTCTAAATAAGGCTACACCTCAATTATGGTACAAAATGACTGCCGACATGACAAGTAAATATTTTACTCTTACGGTTTGAGTTGTGTTGGTCTTATTTCATTTCATTCTGCTTGTAATTAACTTATATGTTCTTGCTCATTAAGTACCCACCTTGATAATCATTATGTATTGAAACCTTGAGAAACGCTAGCTCAAGGAATTCATTGTAGTATCTATCTCATTTTTCATTTCAATGGAGGAAGTTCAATTTTTTTAATATTCTTTTTATTTTTTTTAAATAATACATTCTAAGACGGTTTATGAGAAAACCATCTTAGAATATAATATTCTATGACGGTTTTCTCATAAACCGTCTTAGAATCCTCAATATTTTTATTTTTTTGAAAAAAAAAATATATTCTAAGACGGTTTTTCAAAGAACCGTCTTAGAAGATTTACATTCTAAGACTGTCTTTTAGAAAACTGTCTTAGAATCCTAAATTTATTTCATTTTTTTCAAAAAAAATTATATTCAAGACTGAAAAACCGTCTTATAAAATTTGCGCATTCTAAGACGATTCTCAGAAAAACAATCATCTTAGAATGTACAGTTTTTCTAAGCCGGTTTTTCAAGAACCGTCGTAGAAAATTTTGACTTTCTACGACGTTGACTACAAAGATGGTTCAAAACCGTCGTTAAAAGTGCCTTAGAACCGATGTAAAATCCTCTTTTTATAGTAATGAGGAAGACAATTTTAACATGAAAGCTTGAGTTTTGGTAAAGTGATTACTTTTAATTAACTATCTTATGCTCAAACCTACCATGACATGACGAAATTCCGCAAGCTTTAAAAGGTCCCCACATGGTAGGATGCTATGCCAATTCACTTCTTTTTCTTCTACTACTTTAAACCATGCACCTAAAACTCACAGTTTCTAAAGTTCCTTATGGTGATTTTAGAGATCTATGGGCCCTTCACAACTTTCAAATTGATTGGTGATGCCAGGATTCAAGTGCAAGTAAAGAAGCCCACACTTTGAAATCCATGGGAAAAACCAAATATACTAATGCCATACAATTATTTGGTCATGAAATTTGGCTACTTTTTGTCCAGCATGGCAAATTGGTTTCAATTGTAGTCTTATGGATATCTTAGCTCATAACAAATGCTATAGGCTCATAGTCAGAGCCACACAGACACATTAATATACTATGATTGCTGATAGAGCCACACTGACAAATGTAAGGTGAGGAATATCAATCATGCCTTATTTGTCTTTGAGATAAAGCTCAAAGCAAATCCCCCCAATCGTTAGTTATAAGTTAATAACTTAATTTTTATTCTCTAAAGCTACTTTGTTCCTTTTTCCTTAACATTACAATTATATGCTCTGTGTAATCCTGCTATGTATATGCCATGAATAACTTGAAAAACAAAAACTCCTCTAATTTATAGTATCTACAAATCACAAATCATTTCCATATCAAGAAGCATTACAATTAATACCAGGGCATTCAAATTCTTGTCCATGATACCAATTATATAGTGTATTTAAAAGAATAAGTTAAAATGTATTTTCATGGCTATAAGTTAATTTTGAGAAAGTAGTGCATGCTAAAGTCAATTTTGAGGGACCAATGGGCTTGGAAGAAGATCCTCATGCCCACGAAGTACATATCAACTATATATGCTCTAACCAATTATCAAGCAGTGCATCCTATGATTGACTCCCAAGTAAATTGAACAAATTAAAGTTGCAAAAATCAATTTTCAATGATATGTCATTGTAGAAATTAAATTAAACCTATAACACCACCTAAGTTAAGGAACCAAATTTAACTGACAATGAAACAACTCAAACAAGACATCATGAAGAAACCACAATCAATGAAAAACTTGTTGAACAAGTGGCCTCAATAACTTAAGGGGAGTGAATTAAGTTTCAAAATTTCCTACTAACAAACTTTAACCCCCCTTTTAAATGATAGGCTTAGAATGCAGAAGAAGAAGAAGAAGAAGAAGAAGAAGAAGAAGAAGAAGAAGAAGAAGAAGAAGCAATCAATTTAACAATGTTCTTTTAAATGCGCAAGACAAAGTAAAATGAAATAAAATAACTGAGATAAGGAAAGAGAGAAATGCAAACTCAATTTTATACTGATTCAGCCATGCCTTATGCCTACGTCCAGTCCTCAAGCAACCCACTTGAGATTTCCATTAACTTTGTAAATCCCTTTACAACTTCTTAACCACCTAGGGATACCCTTCCCTTGTGTTCAGAAAACTTTACAAATCAAGAGACTCATTGTCTCTTGATTAACAATAGTTTGCTTTGAAGTACAAAAGAATGTTTCTCTCTGTTTTAGAGAAGAATGATACAAGTTGAAGAACTTAGAGGAATTTCTCTCTTTTTAGAGATGATAATACAATTTGAAATTCTTGGATGAACTCTCAATATATTTGCAAGTGTTTTCCCAAGAGTTATTGAGAGAGCATTTGACAATGAAGTTCTATTAGAATATCTTTTTCATGCTTTTTGAAGTCAGACACACATATATATAGGTCCTTCGTGTCTTTTCAAAATGGTTTGAAGAGATGTGTCTTTTCAAAAAGTTTTTTCTGAAATTTTTCACTGTTAATCGATTACAGGTTTCTAGTAATCGATTACATAGTTATATTTTGAAGGATCATGACTTTTCAAATTGAATATCAAGAGTTCCATTGCTGGTAGTCGATTACACATCAGTGGTAATCGATTACACATTCAAAATTCAAATTTCAAACCCTTTTAAGAAGCTGCTTTGCAAACTTGTCTTCTGGTAACCGATTACATTGTCTGGTAATCGATTACCAGAGCCTTGACATGTTGGAAACAATGCGTTTTGAGGCTAAACCTGATCTTGAATGAATCTTGAAGCAATACTTGTTTGTTGAAGCAACATTGTCTTAATCTTAAAGCAATGTTTAACCTTTGAATGTTTGTTGAAGTGATCTTGAAAGCAACCTTGCTTGATTATTCTTTGATATCATCAAAATCTTGTATTCAAACACTCACAATCTCCCCCTTTTTGATGATGACAATCATTATCAAGTGAATTCTTCTCAGCATTATCAAAACCTGCATTATTCACATTCTCCCTCTTTTTGATGATGAGAATAATTATCAAGCAAATTCTTTTCGGCATCATCAAAACCTGAAACCTGCATGATTCACAAAACTATCAACAATCTCATCAACAACCACTGCATTTGCTAATAATCCAGTCTCATAAGAAGAACACCTTAGCCTCTGAGGTGAGTTTTGCGGCTGACACAAACAACAAGGTAACAACCTCAGTGGTGAAGTCACAAATCACTCACAACTTGATTCATTCATTCATCCATTCACAAATATAAATTCTACTAGTTCTCAATTTTTCACAATTCAATGCTTCAAACACAAATAGAGTTTGGAGAAATCGAATAGAAGATGAAGACATTCAAAGGAAATTCAAAAATGTCCCACACAGACACTAATAGGTGAAATTAGAGGTGAAGATGTAAGTGAGATACCTGAGGTTAGGGATTCTTCAGCTCCGCTATAAAAAAATCATTGTGAATGAGTTCAAATCTAACGGTTTTGAATCTTAAACGAGATAAACGAGTTTGAATGCTAAGAGAGAGAGAGAGAGAGGGAGGGAGGGAGGGAGAGAACTCTACGAGAGCGAGCATACAACAAAATAGAGAGAACTGAGAAGAAAGCGACCAAGAATCGAGAAAATAGAGAACTTACTCTCTTGTGAGTCTGTGAAAATAGCAAAATTGCGAATAGAGCTCATTCTCACTCTCTATGATAATTGTGAGAACTAAGAAGAGAGCTCACTTATTGCAAAATGAAAAGTTAAGATGGGGCAAGTATTCATGATGGGCCATTACCGTCGGTTCAAACCAAGAATTATATTTTTTAAATATTTTCTCTTTTATTGAGTAAACAATTTAGGATAAATTAAATTAATCCATAAAAAGAATACTAATCTAAATTAAAATTAATTCTTAAAATTATTACTTAACATATTTTCTTTAATTAATATATTTATTAAAAAAACAAGAGACTGGTATTTAAATTCAAACAATTTTCGGAGTTTTACTTGCACAAAGTAATTGTAGGTAGAATTTTTTTTTTTTTTTTAGTTTTAATAAATTTACCCACACCAAATAATCGTAGGTATAAGTTGTTGAATTTTACCTACATTAATCAATTGTAGGTAAAAGTATTTTTAAATTTTACCTATACTAATTTATGTATGTAGACAAAAAACGTCCGTAAGCATAGACCATTTTTTTTAGTGTGTGAGGAAGTTTCACAACAACCCAAGAGATCCCACGTAGATTAGCACCTCAAACACAATTTATCCTAAACCACTCACCTTGAAACTTTATTGAAAAAGGGATAAAGGCAATACAAAAGGGGCATGAGGGAACAAAACCAAAACATAAAAATAGATTATGCACAATATCAAACCTCCTCAAAAATTATAATGTTATCTAAATTACAATCTGTATAGATTAAAATAGTCTCAAATATATTTGAAGAAACGATAGAAAGGTTAATATAAATTAGTATAGTTGTGATGAAAATTAAAAATCTATAAGGAGATTAAGTAATGTTTATTTTATGCTTGATTATACATCCATGTATTTCTAGAAGATTAAATATTTAATGGCTATATCACTTAAAACTGTGCTCACTGGGTTTGACGTGATTTGTGGTTTGTCAGTATTTGAACTCATATATTAATATTTGTTCACTTTGTATATATTAGTTGGATATAAGTGCTTCCTAAATTATTATCAAATTCAGCCTAATTCAAGGTTGTTAGTTTTTAATAATTTAAATAAAATTGATTATATCAGTTTTTATGCCTTATTTATTCTTTTTTTACGACAAAAGGGTGGATTATATTTCATCAGTAGAAAAAACAAATTAAAAATCAGTGCATCCGATTATAACTTAGTCAAGGAGAATATGAGGGTTAACTAAGTGGGAAACTGACTTTAGAGCCAGGGACATATGTTTTGCTGTCTCACTTATGGCCTAAAAATAAGTCGCACCTCGTATAGGTTTACGTTTCCTTGTCTCTCTATATGTGTGTTATTTATCTGTGCACTTGATATTTATAATCATCTATCCTTTTTTAATTTAATTATCTTTTATATCTGTTTTTAAAATAAATTTTATAATGTTAGTAATTAAAAATTATTTCATTATAATATAAATTAATTTATATGTTTAAAATATTTATTTATTACAAATTTTAATTACATGAAAATAAACATTTAATTATTATGGGTAATGTAAACAGTAAAATACTATTTAACTGATAAAATTATGCCATCATCGGTATCACTCCAGAATAATATGCCAAGGATTTTAATTTTTAAACTCGCTTTATATATATATATATATATATATATATATATATATATATATATTAAATTTGTATAACATTTTTTTTCTTTTTCGAATACAATATATGCTTATATTGGAGATATTGGCATCATTGAAGCCTCAGAATATGGGTCAACGTCACGTAATTGAACTGAGCCATTATTTTGTAAGTTGTAACTAATTTAATCCAAATATCAGCTGCATTTGTCGTTGTGCTTCTGCACGGTTGTCCATGCATCATGCATACCTAATGTTGACATGCATGGGTGAAAGGAAGAGACGTGCGATAGAAATTAAGAAAATAAATAAGAGAGATATTATATATATTCATGACATCCAAATGAGTTGATTTTGATGACAAATAAAGAAAGAGATAAAGGAGAGAAAATGGAGTGAAAATGAGATAAAAGATAAGTCTGCAAATATAATAAACCTGTCGAAAACTATTATTTTGTTTGAGGAGTGCGTCATGTATAATACTACTATATACTTGTGTTATATGTGCTGTTTGCAACATGGTGTAAGAAGCATACAACTCTTCCATTTGTTATGGCTTATATGTTTAATTTTATGGTTCCCATATGGTTATGATTGCTTGCTTTGGATTTATTGTTTCTATTCCAGGACCAGGTCGTCCTAATGCATGCCACAACATATCATTTTTCTTTTGTGTACTTATCAAAATTTAGAATTCGCACACTTCAAAGTAGACATGGCTGAAGGTTGACTCTTGAATTTCACACGTCAGATTGAGAGCTCCCTTAGTTGATAGGACAAAAGAGAAACCTGTAAAACAAAGGACTCTGACGCTCAAGTAAAGAGTCAGGAGAATAAGAGAGAAAGTATGAAAGTGTATGCACATGTGTGTTTGTTTGTATACTCGTATGTTGGTGTTCGTGCTGAGAAAGTACGATGAAACCTAATACTTATAGAGTGTAATAGAGTTGTGGGTCCTAGCTTGTTTGTAGGAATTGTTATCGGCTTGTAGATAATAACGATGAAACCTAATACTTATAGAGTGTAATAGAGTTGTGGGTCCTAGCTTGTTTGTAGGAATTGTTATCGGCTTGTAGATAATAACCAGTAGCTTATAGATAAAGTTAAAAATAATATATAGCTTAGAGATAATTGTTGCATACAGAGATGATAATATATTCAAATAATTAAGTGATTAGAGATAACTTGTCAAGTATGTCTGTTAAGGGCTGGATGTCCTACTCGGGTGCCAGAGCTTACATGGAGGATTGATGCGTGTCTCATAGTGTGATGTAGCATGACACGTGTATTTTGTAAATCATGAACAGTACACTTTGCATGTTATTTATTTATTGTACGAAATTAACATGATTTTTTTTACTGGTTTTGCTGCATGCAAGCTTTTCTGTTTTGTATTATTGTTCGTTCTGTCTAATGTCTACCATAGTGTGTTTATTGCTCTTACGTTTTGCTGTAGCATGGTGTTTGATTACTTAGCCATGTCATTGACTTCATGGTTCAGAAAGATACTATCTCTTGGAGCCAAGTTGTAGTAAGTTGAATTTGTCTTCACATGCATTATTGGATCTTATATACAATTAGCTTGTGCTTTAAAAAGAAGTTTGAGAATTCGATATCAAGATTTCCATGGTTTAGAAACTTATATTATCTACAATGTTGTCATGTGCAAATGTCATGTAATTAATTGCACTGAGATATTCTTGGGTGAGCACAAATCTAACACCTCACCCTTGCACACAATCAATACAAATTTGACAAGTAATAAAAATAAGAAAAAAATATTTACCATTTATTATAATTAATATGATTCCTTTTAATAATAAATGATATATTTATTTCCTTAAAAAACCATTTGATCTTGTAAAGATATATTAAATATTTACATAATAATTTATTTTCCTTTTGTTTATACTAACTAAATCATTTTTTTATAAATATACTTTATATTTTTTTTTAATATTATTAGTATTATTGATATATTTATATATATTTTTAAATATATTTATTTTTTAAAAGTAGAACTGAAGGAGGCCGACCTATCCATTTGATGCCAAGCTTTCGAGGGCTAGGGAACCTCCTTGCTCACAACGTGAAACCTAAGAGGAGCAATGGAATTCGCAGCGAAGGAAGAAGGGTTCAGGCATGAGGGAAAGCATAGAGAAGAGAAGAGAGAGAGAACTCAGGAGGAAGAAGAAGCTTCTGGATATTTTTCTTATCCATTATTCAAAGTTTACAGCTATTTATATGCTCATGGAACCAAGCTTAACCGTAAGTGGTTAGTTAGTTGCCATGCCCTAACTAACTAACTACCCAAGCTTAAAACCCCCAATAACCACCTTTCCTGCCTAAGGTCCTTATGACCAGCCCCTACATGAGCCTTCTCAGCCCATCTGATAAACGTCCCAATGCTTGGGCATCTTCTTCATTCGCCTCGATCGTTCCTGCGTCGCGCCTTCATCTTCACCCAGGGCCTTGTCTTCTTCGTTCATAACATCCCCCCGTTCTTCAGACAAAACCTTGTCCTCAAGGTTGTAGAGTTCCTTCAATTGCTGCCAATCTTCCCACGAGGCATCCTCTAAGGGTAATCCTTCCCACTGGACTAACACCATTCGCCTTGAACCTGCTTCGGAAGGGACTAGCTTGGAATCAACAATGGTCAAGGGAGTTACTATTGTTTCATCATTGATTATGGTAGGTAACGGATCCGCGTTCGCTGCCTCGGGGTCTCCTACAAATGCTTTTAGTAATGATACATGAAAAACAGGATGAATGCGACTGTGAGCTGGTAGTTTCAGGCGATAAGCAACCTTTCCTAACCTCTCCACCACCTTAAACAGGCCGCATTATCTCTTCGTCAGCTTTGAGTAGGGTGTTTCTGAAGCTGTGATTTGACGGTGTGGCTTGAGTTTTACCAAGACCCAATCACCTATGATGAATTCTTGAGGTCGTCTATGCGCATCTGTAGCCTGCTTCATCTTCTGCTGTGCCTTGAGTAACTTGCGTCGAAGCAATTTCAAAACTTTGTCTCGTTGACTTAGCATCTCGTCAACCGCCTCTACCTGTGATGTGCCACCTAAGTATTCAGGGATAGCTGGTGGTTTCTAGCCAAAAGTGATTTCAAACAGGGTTAACCCCGTACTGGAGTGGCATGAGGTATTATACGACCATTCTGCCCATAACAGGAATTGTCCCCACGACGTTGGCTTGCGGTGGACGAAGGCCCTCAAGTACTGCTCTACTATCTGATTTGCAACTTCCGTCTGGCCATCTGTTTGTGGATGGTAAGACGAGCCGAGTATGAGCTTGGTACCACTTAACTCAAATAATTCATTCCAAAATCTACTAAAAAACAATGGATCCCTGTCCGAGATAATGCTGCGAGGTAACCCATGAAGACGACTCACCATGGCCGTGAACAGCTCCGTCACCTTCCTCGCTGAATGCTTAGTGGGTAACATACCCAGATGTAACCCCTTCGAGAAATGATCCACAACCACGAAAATGCATGTGTGGCCCTTATAAGCCGGCAACCCCATGATGAAGTCCATACTTAAATCCTCCCACGGTCGATATGGTATAGGTAAGGGACACAATAACCCCGCTGGCTTGCGGTTGTCATACTTCGTAAGTTGACAAGTCACACATGCTGCGATGAATGTACGAACATCACTCCTCATGGAGTTCCATGTGAAATTTTCCTGCAGCCTTTGTAGTGTCTTCTAAATTCCATAATGGCCTCCTGTTAGTGTACTGTGAAATTCCTCCATCAATAATGGAATAATGGAAGACCCAGATGGGAGCCAAATGCGTTGCTTGTATAGGATCAAGCCATTCTCAAGTTTATATTCAGAAGCTATGGCAGGGTCCTTTTGGATTTTCTCCTTCAATGTTAGAAATTCAGGGTGTGCCGCTAACTCTCTTTTGAGATCAACAATGAAGGAGAACTATGGTGTCGAAAGCAGGTACAAGGAGGCATTGTCTTCTTCTCCGGCGACTCTGGACAAAGTGTCTGCCACACCATTCTCGCAACCTGGCTGATATTGGGTGGTGTATTCGAATCCTAGCAAGCGGATTAGATAACGATGTTGCTCCGGCGTCTGCACCGCCTGAGTCATTAGGTCCCGTAAGCTTTGGTGATCAGTGAGAATCACAAAATGATGGCCCAACAAATAATGGTGCCACTTTTTAATGGCCGTAGTTATCGCTGCAAGTTTGTGAATAATAGCCCCTATTCCGGTACCAGAAGCGTCTGTCTCCACCACAAATGCGATGGGATGACCTGCCTGGGAAATAATAGCCCCTATTCCGGTACCAGAAGCGTCTGTCTCCACCACAAATGGAATCTCGAAGTTTGGAAGTGCAAGCACTGGCGCGGTGGAGACTGCTTTCTTGAATGCGTTAAAAGCTTCAGTCGCCATCTCCGACCACTGAAACTGGCCTTTGCACAATAACTGGGAGAGAGCTGCTGCAATCTTGGCATAGCCCTTAATAAATCTCATGTAAAAACCCACCAAGCCCAGAAAACTTCTTAATGCTTTAACTGTTCGAGGGAGTGGCCACTCCTGAATCGCGTGCAACTTATCCGGCACCGGTTCCACACCCCTCCCAGAAACCACATGTCCCAAATATTCGAGCTGTTCCTAAGCAAATGTACATTTAGAACGCTTCAAGGAAAATTTCCCCGAGATCAAGAGTTGGAACGCGTTCTCCAGATGCACCAAATGGTCTGTCATTGTCTTGCTATAGATGAGCACATCATCGAAGAAGACGATGATGAACTTTCGCAAGAAGGGTTGAAATAACTGATTCATGGTCGCCTGGAGTGTAGATGGAGTGTTACACAAACCAAAAGGCATCACTCTAAACTCGTAATGCCCTTGATGCGTTCGGAATGCGGTTTTGTTGATGTCTCATTCCTTCATTAGAATATGATGATAGCCTTGCATCAAATCCAACTTGGAGAACCATCGAGCTCCACCCAGTTCGTCTAAAAAGCTTATCCACCGTTGGAATGGGGAATCTATCATGCACTGTTATAGCGTTAAGTGCCCTGTAGTCGACACATAACTGCCACGACCCATCCTTCTTCTTCACCAACAGGACTGGGGAAGAAAATGGACTAGCACTGGGCCGTATGAATCCCTTATCTATCATAGAGCTTATCTTATCTTCTATTTCCTTCTTCTGAAAGTGAGGGTACCTATATGGTCGCACATTCACCGGAGCTGCATTGGGTAGGATGTTAATGGCGTGATCAGTGGTTCTCGAGGGTGGAAGATCCACTAATGGATGGAACAGTTGAGAGTATCGGTCAATCAAATCCTCGATTTCTTGGGGTATCAGAGTAATTTCCCCGAGCGGGGACGAGTGGGGCTCTAATCGAATGTGAAACAACATGCTGGTACTATCTGCGTGTATCATGCGGCGTAACTATGATGAGGAGATGGATTCCAGGGCCTGTTCGTGCTCGCCCTGTAACTCCACTAGGTGGCCGGCGACCATAAATTTCATCATCAACGTAGTATAATCAGTTAATACTGGCCCCAATGTTTTCAGCCATTGAACTCCCAACACTAAATCATCACCACAAATAGGTAAAACATGAAAATCTATAACAAAGGCGTGGTGTTGAATGGTTACCTCTATATCTGGACAAGTTTGCTGACACTATAGCTCGTCTCCATTGCCAACTGTGACCCTCAATGGTGACGTTGCAGTCATGTTTAACCCCAGTGTCATAACTACCCTGTGATGCACGAAATTGTGCGTACTGCCTCCATCTATCAGAATACTCACTGGTTGTCCTCTAATGTAACCCTGCATCCGTAGCGTTTCTGGCACCACCTAACCAGACAATGCATTGAAGCTTAACTGTGCTGGTGGAGGATCTAGAACGGGTTCTAGAAGAAGAGGTTGCTGCTAATTAGACTTTGAAGCCGCATCGTCGTCTTCAACAATTAGCAGGAAAAGGGAAGAGGAACACTTATGTCTTCTCGAGTATTTTTCATCACACTGAAAGCATAGTCCCTTTTCTCGCCGTACGGCCAATTCTTCTGGAGTGAGTCTCTTGAATGGAACGCTGGAAGACGTTGTTCGTGCAGGTGTTGGTAACAGTGGTGAATTGGTGGATGGAATGGGTAATAGCGGATGTCGAGAGCTTGAAGAAGCTCCTACAACTGACGAAGGTCGAAATGTCCTTCGTGCGTCATTCTACTTTTCTTCTTGCAATCTAGCATATGCTACTGCTTGACTCAATGAAACTGGTTGCAGAACTTGGACCTCACGGTGGATTGCCGGATTTAATCCAGAAATGAAACAACTCAAGGCAATTGAAGACAACAACCTTATGATTCGATTTGCTAAAGCTTTAAACTCAGAGAGATAGTTGTTTACCGTCGTTCGTTGCTGCAATTTGCATAGCAAACCAGTTGGAACTTCGTATGTTGTTGACACAAATCACGAATGAAGAGCATGAAGGAACGCTTGCCAAGACAATAATTGGCCGTTTCGATGCATCCACTGGTGTCCTTCCATATAAAATGATGCGATCGTTAATCTTTCATGGTCTGGTGTTGTATGATACTCAAAGAACTGCGTTATCTTGAAGATCCAGCCTGTGGCGTCAAAACCGTCAAATCTTGGAACATCGAGCTTCATCCGATGCGGTGCTGTGTGCAATCCTGATGCCGAGAATGATGTAGTCTCCGGTTGTGTTTGTTGTGGATTGTACCGATTTGCTTCGAGGTGCGACATTCATTCTGCAAGGTTCTCCATCTTTGCCTCGAACGACGCTGCAAATTTTGTGAACAATTCCTCCATTTTTTCCGATGACAGAGCTTTCGACCGCATGCCTTCCGCCATACTTGCTACGAAATGCGTCAATGAAAGCACCAATGATGCCAAGCTTTCGAGGGCTAGGGAACCTCCTTGCTGACAATGTGAAACCTAAGAGGAGCAATGGAATTCGCAGCGAAGGAAGAAGGGTTTGGGCATGAGGGAAAGCATAGAGAAGAGAAGAGAAAGAGAACTCAGGAGGAAGAAGAAGCTTCTGAATATTTTTCTTATCCATTATTCAAAGTTTATAGCTATTCATATGCTCATGGAACCAAGCTTAACCGTAAGTGGTTAGTTAGCTGCCATGCCCTAACTAACTAACTACCCAAGCTTAAAACCCCCAATAACCACCTTTCCCACCTAAGGTTCTTATGACCAACCCCTACATGAGCCTTCTCAGCCCATCTGATAAACGTCCCAATGCTTGGGCATCTTCTTCATTCGCCTCGATCGTTCCCGCGTCGCGCCTTCATCTTCACCCAGGGCCTTGTCTTCTCCGTTCATAACACCATTTCTCTTCTGAACTTTTTTTAAACTTAAACTCTTGATTTTTTAGGTGGCAACCTGACCCACCCATTTCTCTTATGTAATTTTTTTGTTTTTTATTACTTAAGTATATTTGAAATATGTTATGTAAACTATATTATATACAATATATCAAATAGATTATTATGTATATACTTTAAAATCTATTTATATATACATTTTAAAATACATATAAATATTTTAGAAAATCATATAAAATGATTATTCTAAGTTTTTTTTACTGCATTCTAGGCTAATTTTTAACAACTTAGATTATGAAATATTTTAAAGTTTGTTTGATTAAAAAATCAAGTTTTACATAAGTATTTTATTTAAGTTTAACTCACCAATAATAATAATAATAATAAATGCATATAAAATATATTTATAAGATTTCTCATTTATTTAGTTAGGTATTTTATGTCACACAAACAAAAGATAATAAGAGAAATTGAATTTTTTATTATATAAATATTTAATATATCTTCATATGATAAAATTGTTATTTAAGGAAACAAATTATATCATTTTTTATTAAAATGAATTAGATTATTTCTAATAAGTAATATTTTTTTATATTTTATTACTTATTAATTTTTTATTGGTTGTTTAAGGATGAGATGTTAGGTTTGTGCTCATCCAAAAATATTTCCATTGTAGTACATGACATAAATTCACTACACTGTTCTGACTTCTGAGCCCTATGAATTTTTTTGTCGTAGTTCTAAAATCCAAATTAATTTAACCTTGTCCAACTATAATATGAATCTATTGATTCCAATAGATTTCCCAATGTAGAAATATATAGTATTAATAAGGCAGCATACACCTTTGATAGGAACTCTGTCGAGGTTTTCTGGAAGTAGCATTGTATACTGTGTGTAGACTATATATTTACCAAGTGGGATTTTGGTCTTTGTATATTGTGGATTTGTAGTTTTGCTATTGGATTACTAGCTCGTCCAACAGTAGGTTTTTTATTTTGATTTTTAGAAAAATCGAAACCTTAAGGTCGATTATTTAGTATTTGTGTTGGCATTACCAATAGTTTCGCAAAGATATTTACTTGATTCACTATTTTTAGGTAAAATAACTAGAGAATGTGTTTTGTCAAAGATATTACTCACATGATTCACTATTGTTAGGAACTATAATTAGAGAATATATGAGTGTTGAATTCTTATTTGTACCATGCAGAGATCAAAGGAACAATTACCAGGTGTTCAACTTTTTTTGAAGCATCCTCATCATGATATCTGATACTCAACGTGCACTCTAAATTTGGGGTGTACGCGCGTACAAGTAAAAAAAAAATTGATAAATATAATAAATTATGTTATAAAAAAACAAAGAGAGATAAGAATCTAAATTATAAATTATAAATAAAAATAATGTCAAATTTATTTAAAGATACAATTGAAAAGTTAATATAAATTTTGGTATACCTGTGATGAAAATTAAAAATCTATAAGGAGGTTAAGTTAAGTTTATTTCATGCTTAATTCGGTTTGAATTGAATTAGATCGATTTTTAAATTCAAATTGATCCAATAAAAAGTTCATTTTTTTTAATTTTTTATCCGTTTAATTTTTGTTTTATTTGGTTATCGGTTTTTTAGATCGATGTTTCGGTCCATATTTTATTGAATTGGTTTATTAATGTACAACCCTAAATGCTATGATATGTGATTTGTCATTAATTATTTCGATCACATATATTAGTATTAATTCACTTTGAATTAGTTGGATTTAAATGCTTGCTAAAATATAATCAAATTATGTCTGATCCAAACTTGTTAATTTTTCATAATTGTCTCAATGTGCGCCACGATGGGACGGTAAAATAAAATTAGATAAATTGTTTCTAGAAAAAAGAAAAACTTGAGGAATCACCATTAATGTTTATTTAAGAAAAACATCGGGAAAACAAAAAAGATAAGGAATGACCTATGATTTGAGAAAAAAAGATTTGGAAGTTTACGCATGGAAAAAGGTGTTAACACTCCACACGCTCGTCATGAAGACAATAACCTTTAATCGAGTGTGCTAAAAATAAAATGACTTTTAAATTATTACTTCCCTTGAGAACATGAACTATGCTTGCTATATTTTTTGCTTATTTAGGAAAAAAAGAAAACAATTTTTTAGAAAAAAAGAAGAAACTTTATGTTTTTTTAAATTTTTTTTTTACTTTTTTAGGCCGTCAAGGGTTTGCCCTTGTTCCTACATATTTCTAGGTGCAATGAGAAAATCAAACTTACGTAGTTCTTTATAAAAAAAGAGCTTGTGTGTTTTGTTGATTTTATTTTATTTGAAAGATTTTAGTTTTTTGGTGAACATTGTGAAGTCAAGCAAGTTGGAGACCCAACATGACATTCATAATATTTACTCACACTTTATTAAAAAAACCATCAAGCAAATCACACTTTAGTTTTGTGATAAACTTAGTGAACTCAAGCAAGTCGGAGACCCAACTTGATATTCATAATATTTACTCACGTTATTGAAACACTACCAAGAAAGTCGGAGACCAAGTATGGAGTGCACAAAATGTAAGCGTGTACTAAAAAGTACTAATGCGGATTTGCAAAAATAAATAAATAATTGACATACCGCTAAGAAATCAAATAAATAGAATAGGAATAGAAATGAATAAATAGAAGTGGGGAGTACACTTATTAATTAAGAATGCACGATTAATACATGATGGAAATAAGATGAATAACGAGATATTTATTTTAAATTATTAATTAAATAAACTAACTAGGCAATAATAAAAAGAAAATCACATCGAAGAATAAAATATATGATAGAGACAATAATAAAATAAAGACTTGTCCACTAATATTTATAATTATTTTTACTTTCCTTTTTTTCTCTTTTGTTTTTTCAAAGTCAAAGGGTTGACTTTCACTTAATCAACATTGACGGAGTGTTGACATGGCGGGCCTGACCACCAACCTAAGTGGCAGGGGTGCATGTGTTAAAAAAGGGGTGTACATAACCATTTTTTAATTTATTTTAGACTTAAAAGAAATAGGTTAGGCCCAAAAGAAAAGGAGGTGTATATGTTAAAAGGGGTGTGTAAACAGTATTCTTTTTGGGCTAAGGTTGGAACTGGGTCAAGGGTGACTTAACCTAACTTGCAATTAGGAAATAGGGTTGAAAAAACCCTAAATGCCTAACCTCTAAAACGACACAGGAAGGGAGTAGCACCTCCACGAAGGGTGGCACTCTTCCCCGGTGCCACAATTGCAGGACCCGCCGATGCAAGACCGCCATAGGGGCGGCGATGGCACGACGACACAAACGATACAAGAAAGAAGAAACTAAGGTGATTATGGAACGTGTGAAAAAAAAAAACAAAATGCAATAACGAATAGAAAATAGCGATTCAATCCACAGGAACCTCGCTGGCAGCCAAGGTGCTCATCGGTAAGATAGAAAGGAATGAAGCAACTGTTAGACATGTGGCCTCAGAAATCTTAAGAAGGGGTGAATTAATTTCCCACTAACAAATTTTTAACCCCCTTCTAAAAGAAGAGATAGGCTCAGAATGTAGAAGAAACAACAATCAATTTAATAATGTACTTTAAACATGAAAGACAAAATTAATTGCAATAAACTGAATGAGATAAGGGAAGAGAGAATGCAAACACAGTTTTAATACTGGTTCAGCAAAGTCCGTGCCTAAGTCTAGTACTCAAGCAACCCACTTGAGATTTTCCACTCCCTTTGTAAAAATCCATTTACAAAGTCTGAACCACACAGGGACAACCTATCCCTTGTGTTCAGGAATCCTTACAACTTAAGAGACCCTCAGTCCCCTTAAGCAATCTCTTTGAATGAGAAGAAAGAAAGAAGAATTCTCTCTTGAAGAGAAGGATATTACAATTAAAGTCCATGGAGAAACTCTTAATGGATTTGCAAGTGTTTGCCCAACATTTTCTTTTAAGAGAGCATTTGGCAATGAAGTTCTCTTGGAATATCTCTCTCATACATTTTGTGTCCCAAGTCACCTATTTATAGGCCTTTGATGACCATTCAAAAATCTCTTGAACAGATGTGACTCTCAGGAGTTATTTTCTGAAGAGTTGTGACTCTTGGGAGTTATTTTCTGAATTTCTGAATTCTTGACTTGGATCAAACTTGAGAAGCGCTTATCTTTGACATCATCAAAATCATGTATACACACATTCACATTTTCTCCCTTTTTGATGATGGCAATCAAGTGATTTCTTTTTGACATCATCAAAACAACGCATGATCCACATTCTCCCCCTTTTTGATGATGATGCTCATTATCCAAGGCTTGATCTTTTTGACATCATCAAAATCTTCATGATTTACATTCTCCCCCTTTTTTTTATGATGACAAGTACCTGTAGGTTAGGAGCAACGACAACAAAAAAATATCCATTTGTATATAGTTTTACTCCCCCCCTTTGTTTTGCAATGATTGCTTATATGAGACAGTTGAAGATTTTATATATAAAAAGTTGTCTCATAAAGATTTCATATATGTTTTATCTATCTCTCTCCCTTTGTCAACATAAAAAAAAATTATGAATAGAGAAGAGAAAAATGTTACCATTTGTTGCAATGTATGATAATCATGTGATACCAAAAAGCATTAAAACAATCATTGATCGAGGCCGTACCCGAATCAAATAAACATTAAAAATGCAGTATTTAGGAAGTGATCCTAAGTCGTCTCCCAACGAGCAATGGTCAACGAAACGTTCATAACAGATAGTAATAAAATAGTAACAAATTGGGGGGGGGGTTATTTGTTTTTGTAATTTAAATAGCGTGCAAATTTTAATTAGAAAATAACAGAATTAAAACATGTTGTTTCCCCTTGATTCACAAGTAAGTCTCTTATCCTAGGTTACGAGAATTTATCCTTTATCAATTCAACCACTTAATCCAACCTTAAATTAAAATACTAAGCGAAATTTAATATAAGGTTGTCATTATGTGATTAAGTAACACATACACCAATTAATCATGAACGAAACTGATCATTAAGCATGAACGTAAATTAAGCGCAGAGACAATTAATCAAGCACTAAGCATGCATGGATTAATAGCAACAAATACAGAGTAATTGGTGAAGAGGAAAAACTGATCAGAATTCAATAGTAATAAAAAAAACCTCAAAGAGAGTTGTGCTTGATCCTCAAGAGAAAACAACACTGGAGACTTAGACTTCCAATAATTAGTAGAAAACGAAATTGCAGATTGAAGCAGAAAACGAATTTTATTGCTACGTGAATAGTACGCATGAATAATAAAAACTGGAATTGCAAAACCTAAAATTATTCTCCTCTCCAAACGAAAAAAACTCCCTAAAACCAAAACCTTAGTGCTGTTATATAGTTTCTCAACCCCAAAGCTTACAAATCTGTTTTAAGTCCAAGCCCATAAATAAAATAAAATCTGGACAAGATAAGATAAGATTTGATAAAATAAAATCTAGATGAAATAAAATCTAGATAAGATAAGTTAAGATTGAATGAAATAATATCTGGATGAGATAAAATCTGGATAAGATAAAATTTGATAAAATAAAATTGTCTGCTCTCTTCAAGTCCAAACCCAATTTCGGATTGAAGCCCAATTGCTTTTAATTCTCATGAAATTAAATTAAAAACACAAAATTAGTCCAATAGGCCCAAATGATAAAACTGCATAATTAATTTGACAATTAAGGCTAATCGATAATTAAAATGGTGACAAAAAGGATTAAGAAATAGGAGAAAATAATGACACATTAAATCCCCCCACACTTAGCCTTTTGCACTCCTGGCCAAAATCAAAAAGCAAAGCAAGGAACAAAACCAGAGACATTAAAGAGAAACAAACAGACACAAAAACAATTACATATTTCTCAATGAGTCTCAAGGAATGAAAAGAATGGGTAACATCCAACACGTAAAGAGTTAAAGAATCAAGGCCGTCATGAAAATTATCCAAGCATCTCAAACATGGCAAGATAGTCAATCAACTCAAGAATGAAAAGTGATAAAGCCTCACAAGATATGGACTCTATCTCTCAAGTTTCTAGGCTATTGTTTACTCTCAGAGCACCCATGAAAACAAACACCACATAGACTTGGCAAGACTCTAAAATTGACAACCTCATCACAAACACATGCACATGAGGATCAAAAGGTCTTTTAAGGTTGTAATGGGGCCAAGGACAAGGTAGAGGAAAGTATGGGATAGTAGCTAAAACCCAAAGGAATAGAGGAGCAATGGGGAATAAGTGGGAAGTAAGAAAAAGTAGTAAACCCCAAAACCAAAATTACAAATTAAGCTTTAAAAAGTAAACCCAAAACAAAATCAACCAAGTCCTCAAACCAATCCAAGTCTTCAAACCAAGACCTCATTTATTCGACTTCATTCTTTTTTTGTTTTTTTTTTCATTTTTTTATTTTTTTGTATTTTTTTTAAATGTGAACAGTAGCAATTGAAAGCATTTGAAAAATAACGCAACAATTAGGCAATATATGTATACATCAAGCATGGCCAAAATACATCATCAAGCATGGCCAACAAAAACATATCACCCAATGAAACATACCCCCCCCCCCCCCTCACACTTATTCCCAAAACAATTCCAAAGCTCCAAAATTCCTTAAGGGTAGGGTGAAATCATGGTTTTTCACTTATGGCTTGTAACGAGCTTCAAAACAAAGAAAGGGGAACATAGGCTCAAAGGGGCTATCAAAGGAATTAATTCAAGGTAGGCTCATTTGGCTAGAGGCTTATAAGAACAAAATGCCTAAATCATCTCCCAACATGCATGTGAAGCAAGAAGTATCAACAAGAGTCAAGCTAAGGCTATTGTGCAAGCAATCAATGGGGCAAAACACACCGAATAAAATAGATGGTGATGGCTCAAATTCTCACCAAGGGTAAATCTATCACTTTCAATTCGAACTTTCAAAACTAACTTAACATGTAGAGAAAAACAAGGGTCTCAATTCACAAAATGCCAAGAAACTCCTATTTCAAAAACAATTACCCATTACATGTATATAACCCAAAATTCAAAGAGAAACATGCAATGTTGTACACAAAACATAAAACCAAAATAACAAAATTAACCTAGAAAAACCTAATAAAATTAAACTAGAATACCCAACAAAATTAAAGAACAATCTCCCCCCCCCCCACACTTAAGCAACACATTGTCCTCAATGTAACACAATCATAAGATCAAGAACAATCAAAACAATCAATAAATTTGGACAGGTGCAATAAAAGTAAAGAAGGAGACAGAAAAAGAAAACTCCCTAAGTCATGGCAGAAGAGAAGTAGGGTGAAGTAAGGAGGTCTCCTCCACCACTACATCCACTAAGCAAGGACTTGTGAGGAATGGTTTCAGCCGGTGTCCACTGACCTTGAAGCTCTTATCTGTGGATTCACTTTTGATCTCAACTGTACCATAAGGAAAAACATTAGTCACCACAAAAGGACTAATCCACTTTGACCTCAACTTACCACTCATGAGTCCGAGCCTAGAGTTATACAATAAAACAATCTGTCCAACCACGAAGTCCTTCTTAGCTATCAAGCTGTCATGGAACTTCTTGGTCTTCTCTTTGTAGAATTTGGAATTCTCATAGGCTTCTAACCGGATCTCATCTAGCTCACTTAGTTGCAACTTCCTTTCCTCTCCAGCCTGATCAATAGAGAAGTTGCAGGTCTTTACAGCCCAGTAGGCTTTATGCTCTATCTCTACAGGAAGATGACATGCCTTGCCAAAGATAACCCGATAAGGAGACATTCCTATGGGTGCTTTGTAGGCAGTCCTATGCGCCCAAAGAGCATCATCTAGCCTGGTGCTCTAATCCTTTATGTTTGGCTGCACAATCTTCTCCAAGATCCTTTTTATCTCCCTGTTTGAAATCTCAGCCTGCCCATTAGTTTGGGGGTGGTAAGGTGTGGAAATTCTGTGCACGACCCCATACTTTTTGAGCAAGGCATTCATGGATCTGTTACAAAAATGGGTGCCTTGATCACTAACGATGGCTCTAGGGACTCCAAACCTGCAAAATATATTGGATCTAACAAAATCTACAACAACCTTAGCATCGTTCATTTTGGTGGGTTTGGCTTCCACCCATTTTGAAACATAATCAACAACAAGGAGAATATAAACAAAACCAAAAGAGACAGGGAAAGGCCCCATAAAATCTATACCCCAGACATCAAACACCTCACAGAATAACATTGGTTGTTGAGGCATTTGCTATCTCCATGAAAGTGAGCCTCCTGCTCTCTGACAAAACTCACAAGTGCTACAAATTCTCCACGCATCCTTGAAGATGGTGGGCCAATAGAAACCGCAGTCAAGCACCTTGCGAGTTGTCCTCTATATGCCAAGATGGCCACATGGTGCGGAAGAATGACAAAATTGTAGGACTGAGTCAATCTCATGGTCTGGAATGCATCTCCAAATAACTTGGTCACTGCACAACTTCCACAAATAGGGGTCATCCCAAATATAATGCCACAAGGTTCTGTGCACCACTCCGATCACGGATCTCCAAATCAAACTCTTGGAGCCAAAGCATCCACTTGATCAATCTAGGCTTTGATTCAGCCTTCTTTAACAGGTACTTCAGAGCTGCATGGTCAGTATAAATAATAACACGAGTACCAAGCAAATATGAACGAAATTTTTGAAGAGCAAAAACTATCGCTAATAGCTCATTCTCTGTGGTAGTGTAATTTGCTTGAGCAACATCCAAAGTTCTGGAAGCATAGTAGATCACCCGAGGCAGCTTATCAATCTTTTAAGCAAGGACAACCCCCAATGCGTAATTAGAGGCATTGCGCATTAACTCAAATGGGGTTGTCCAATCAGGTGCCTGAATGATAGGGGTGGTAGTCACCGCACGCTTGAGGCAATCAAAAGCCTCTTTGCACCAGTCATCAAAATCAAACTCCACCTTCTTTTGTAGCAGATTGGATAATGGAAGGGCCACTTTGCTAAAATCCTTGATAAAGCGCCTATAAAACCCTACATGACCAAGAAAAGAACGAACCTCTCGCACGCAAGAGGGGTAAGGCAATTGTGAAATAACAACTATTTTTGCAGGGTCTACCTCTATGCCCCTACTGGAAATGATATGCCCTAAAACTATACCTTGTTCTACCATGAAGTGACATTTTTCAAAATTCAGCACAAGGTTAGTTTCAATGCATCTACTAAGAACTCTATCCAGACTATCCAAACATGTATAAAAAAAGGATCCATAAACAATAAAATCATCCATTAACATCTCTATGCAACTCTCTAAAAAGTCACTGGAAATGCTAAGCATACACCGCTGGAAGGTACCAGGGGCGTTGCATAGGCCAAAGGGCATCCTCCTATAGGAAAAAGTGCCAAAGGGACAAGTGAGTGTGGTCTTTTCTTGATCCTCAGGAGCAATATGAATTTGTAAATAACAAGAAAAACCATCAAGAAAACAGTAATGAGACTTACCTGCCAAGCGCTCAAGCATTTGATCAATGAATGGCTGGGGAAAATGATCTTTTCTGGTTAGCTGGTTCAGCCTCCTATAATCAATGCAGACTCGCCAGCTGTTCTGCACTCTTGTGGGGATAAGCTCATCCCTTTCATTCTTAATTACTGTGAGGCCTATCTTCTTAGGAACCACTTGGACTGGACTCACCCACTGGCTGTCAGAAATGGGGTAGATGATTCCAGCTTGTAAGAGCTTGGTCACTTCCTTTTTCACCATATTTAGAATGACGGAGTTGAGTCGCCGCTGTGGCTGCCTCACTGGCTTAGCTCCATCCTCTAAAAGTATCCTATGCATGCAGGTAGATGGGCTAATACCAGGAATGTCTGCTGAAGTCCATCCAATGGCTTTCTTGTGCTTCTTGAGAACTAGCAACAACTTCTCCTCTTGCTCAGCAGCAAGGGAGGTAGAGATGATCACTGGAAATTTTTTCTTGTCCTCCAAGTAAGCATATTTGAGGGTTGTTGGTAAGGGCTTCAACTCCGGTGTGGGGGGTGGCTGAACAGTGGGAGGAACTAGGGTAGGAGAAGAAGAAGGTTCCTCAGCCTGTACCTCATAAAGCAAGTCAGAAGTATATGTACTTCCTGCAACATGGTTAGTGCATTCTGACTCTAAAAAATCAACATCAAGAGGTACAACACCCAGAAAATCAGAACTAGACTCAAATTCAGATTCATTCTTAGCATAAAAATCAGATACAGGATCAAATTCAAACTCAGATTCAGATTCAATGCATAAGGAATGACAAGTATGCAGATCAGATAAAAATGGATGTTTCCTACCATGAAGAACAGAATCAAAATCAAACATATAATCATCAATAATCTGATCAATTATCTCAGCACAAAAAATAGAATGATCCTCAGATTGATGTTTCATGGCATCAAGAATGTTAAAATGAACAACAATATCACCAAATTCCATAGACAATGTGCCAGCATAAACATCTATCTTGGTTCGGGCTATTTTCATAAATGGCCTGCCTAAAATAATTGGAACTGAACCATGAGAAAATCCCTCTTCCATATTAAGAACATAAAACTCAACAGGAAAAATAAGTTCACCAACCTGAGCCAACACATCCTCTATGAAACCTGCAAGGTAAGCAACAATTCTATTTGCCAAATGAATCACCACATCTGTAGATTGCAAAGGTCCAAGAGATAAAGAATTGAAAATGGACAGAGGCATGACACTAACTGATGCTCCTAGATCTAGCATGGCATTCTCAAATTTACTGTTCCCAATAATGCAAGGTATACAGAAAGTACCTGGGTCCTTACATTTCTCAGGAATGTGAGGAACATATTTACCTATCAATGTTGACACATTTCTGCCCATGCTAATCCTTTCATTGCCTTTGAGCTTCCTTTTGTGGGTGCATAGCTCCTTTAGAAACTTGGCATATCTTGGAATCTGCTTGATGGCATCTAGCAGAGGTATGTTCACCTCTACTTTCCTGAAGGTCTCCAAGATCTCCTTTTCTGCTTCTTCCATTTTTTTTGTTTGGAATTGCTCTAGGTGGGAATGGAAGAGGGATAGGAGGCTGCGGTAAGTCAGAATTACTAGAAGAAGGTCCACCTGCATGAAAATTTTTGTTAGGAAGCTTTCTCTTTTGTGCAACTATCTCATCTTCTTTTTCAGGTGTAGAATGAAGCTTGACAGGTTCAGGTGCAGGTGCTACTACTGGTGGAGGCACTTGAATTTGGTTGCCAGACCTCAAGGTGATGGCACTCACATTTTTTGGATTTTGCATAGTTTGTGAAGGCAATTTGTCAGAATTTTGGGACTGAGCTTGGTTTAACTGAGTAGCTATCTGCCCTATCTGATTTGTCAGACTCTGAATGGAGGCTCTTGTCTCTTGCTGAAATTGCATATTCTGGACGGTCATTTGCCTCACTAACTCTTCTAAGGAAGGTTGAGGAGGAGCCTCAGTTGCTTGTTGTCTTTGTTGTGACTGCTGTTGTTGCTGCTGCTGTATTGGAGGAGGAACATATGGCTTGCTTGGACTAGCAACATTATGAAAAGGAGGGACATACTGTTGTTGTTGTGGAGGACTTGCCCATCTCAGATTTGGATGATTCCTCCAACCTGGATTGTATCTATTGCTTGAAAGGTCATAATTATTCTGTTGTTGTTGGTTTTGCTGCTGAGGAGGTTTATTATAAATGTTTGCAGCATAAGCTTCAGGTTGCTCATTGACTCCAGATTGCTGCAAAGAAGGACAAAGATCTATATGGTGATCTGCAGAAGAACATAGACCACAAACTCTTGTAACAGGTATAGATTTCTGATTCATGGCAAGCTGAGTTACTAGGTTGACCAAGGCATCAAGTTTTCCTTCAAGCTTTTTATTTTTAGTAGATGAAAATGAATCCGTGGCCACCTCATGGACTCCTCTAAGAACAATAACATCATTTCTTGCACTGAATTGTTGGGAGTTGGAAGCCATCTTCTCAATCAAATTCCTAGCCTCAACAGGGGTCATATCACCAAGAGCTCTACCACTGGCAGCATCAATCATCCTCCTCTCCATGTTGCTAAGTCCCTCATAGAAATATTGAAGAAGGAGTTGCTCAAAAATCTGGTGGTGAGGACAGCTTGCACACTATTTCTTGAATCTTTCCTAGTACTCATACAAGCTTTCTCCACTAAGTTGCCTGATGCCTAAAATGTCTTTTCTGATGGCAGTGGTCCTAGTGCAGGGAAGAATTTCTCCAAGAACACCCTCTTAAGGTCATCCCAGCTGAAAATGGACCTGGGAGCAAGGTAGTATAGCCAATCTTTTGCCAGTCCCTCTAGAGAATGATGAAAAGCCTTTAGAAAGATATGATCTTCTTGGACATCAGGGGGCTTCATGGTGGAAAAAACAATATGGAACTCCTTAAGATGCTTGTGAGGATCTTCACCTGCAAGACCATGAAACTTGGGCAGCAAATTTATTAGTCCAGTCTTGAGAACATATGGAACACCCTCATCAGGATATTGAATGCACAAGCTTTCATAAGTGAAATCAGGTGCAGCCATCTCCCTAAGAGTCCTCTCACGAGGTGGAGGTTGAGCCATGTTCTCGGTATGAAAATTAGTAGTGGAATGCTCAAAATCAGAATATTCAGAATCACCCTCAACAGAATGCTCAGAATGCTCAAAATGCACAGAATGACCAGGATGCACACTATGCCTAACAAATCTATGAAAGGTTCTATCTATTTCAGGATCGAAGGGTTGTAAATCACCTGGATTGCCCCTAGTCATGCACTATATGTAGCTAATAATGTGTTTCTCAACAAGCACCTAACAAGGGGGTAAAACTACAGCTATACTCAAACAATATAAAAATGAGCTGAAATTATGTGAGGAACACCTTAAAATCATGAAAAGATAGCAGAAAAAATTTCAAACAAAAATTCAAAGTCTAACTATGAAAACTACCTAAGCAAAGTTTAGAAAAATAGGACAATAATACTTGACAAATAAAAAAAAACTTAGTAAACGGATGATTTTTGGAGTTTGGGAGACCCCAACCGGCTAAAGCAGTTGTCACAATATGGGAAATTTTTTTCTACCCCAAATGCATATATAATAATAGTCATTTTGATACTCGGAGCAAAAGTTATGGCCGTTTTAAGTTTTGCTAAAAACAAGTTCCCAAAATTTTTGTCTCTCTCAAATACTGCCACACCAAGTGCTCCTGGTATTTTTCACACAAAATATGGATCAAAAGAAGCTACCACACAAAAAATCAGCCAAAAATAGCAACTCTAACTATTAAACCAAAAATCACTAATTAAATTGCAAAATCAGTCGCTAATTCCCAGTCGTTAATCACTGTTCAGCACTGTTCACAGCAAAACACAAAGCTGAATCAATCGCTAAAAACAGTCGCTAAACAGGGGATGCAACTGAAATGCAAAACAAAATGCTACACAAAATAAGATAACTAAACACTATTATGAACCTTTGGCCCACTGCTCCCCGGCAACGGCGCCAAATTTGATTGAGGTCGTACCCGAATCAAATAAATATTAAAAATGCAGTATCTAGGAAGTGATCCTTGGTCGTCTCCCAACGAGCAATGGTCAACCAAACATTCATAACAAATAGTAATAAAACAGTAACGAATTGGGGGGGGGGGTTGTTTGTTTTTGTAATTTAAGCAGTGAGCAAATTTTAATTAGAAAATAACAAAATTAAAACATGTTTCCCCTTGATTCACAAGCAAGTCTCTTATCCTAGGTTACGAGAATTTATCCTTTATCAGTTCAACCACTTAATCCAACCCTAAATTAAATTACTAAGCGAAATTTAATATAAGGCTATCATTATGTGATTAAGCAACACATACACCAATTAATCATGAACGAAACTGATCATTAAGCATGAACGTAAATTAAGCGTAGAGACAATTAATCAAGCACTAAGCATGCATGAATTAATAGCAACAAATACAGAGTAATTGGTGAAGAGGAAAAACTGATCAGAATTCAATAGTAATAATAAAACCTCAAAGAAAGCTGTGCTTGATCCTTAAGAGAAAACAACGCTGGAGACTTAGCTTTTCATTAATTAGTAGAAAACAAAATTGCAGATTGAAGCAGAAAATGAATTTTATTGCTACATGAATAGTATGCATGAACAATAAAAACTGGAATTGAAAAACCTAAAATTATTCTCCTCTCCAAACGAAAAAAACTCCCTAAAACTAAAACCTTGGTGCTGTTATATAGTTTCTCAGCCCCAAAGCTTACAAATCTATTTTAAATCCAAGCCCATAAATAAAATAAAATCTGGACAAGATAAGATAAGATTTGATAAAATAAAATCTAGATGAAATAAAATCTAGATAAGATAAGTTAAGTTTGGATGAAATAATATCTAGATGAGATAAAATCTGGATAGGATAAGATTTGATAAAATAAAATTGTATGCTCTCTTCAAGTCCAAGGCCAATTCCGGATTCAAGCCCAATTGCTTATAATTCTCCTGAAATTAAATTAAGAACACAAAATTAGTCCAATAGGCCCAAATGATAAAACTGCATAATTAATTTGACAATTAAGGCTAATCAGGAATTAAAATGGTGACAAAAAAGGTTAAGAAATAGGAGAAAATAATGATACATCAATAATTCAATATTAATCAAGCAAAAACAAGTACAATAACACATCAATCAAATACAATCAATCATCAAACATTTCAAATCAAATTAATTAAATTAACAATCAACTAATTATGCACAATAATTTCTATTAAAAAAATATATTCAAATTTCAATTTTCAATTTTCAAATTTGAAATTTGAAATTTGAAATTCCAACTTCCAACTTCCAACTTCAACTTCCAGTAACTTCGCCTTCCAACTTCCAACTTCCAACTTCCATTTTCAACTTTCAACTTCCAATAACTTCCATTTCCAACTTCAACTTCCAGTAACTTCCAAATTTTAATTTCAAATTTCAAATTTAAGTTTTCAAATTTCAATTTTCAAATTCAAATTTCAAATTTCAATTTCAAAATTTCCTTTTCTAAATTTGAAATAGTTTTCTTAAAATATGAAACTAATTTGAAAGTTTAATAGATTCTTTAAAGACAATCAAAAACTCAATCAGGAACAACCATCAAAGACAATCAAAACTCAATCAAGAACAATCATCAAACACAATTAATCAAATATAAAATATAATCAATCAATCAAACTAATAAACATTGAATATCAATCAAGCAAAGACAAACACATCAATCAAAAAACACAATCAATTGATTGATTGATGACCATTCAAAAGTCTTTTGAACAGATGTGACTCTCAGGAGTTATTTTCTGGAGAGTTGTGACTCTTGGGAGTTATTTTTTGAATTTTTGAATTCTTGACTTGGATCAAACTTGAGAAGCGCTTATCTTTGACATCATCAAAATCATGTATACATACATTCACATTCTATCCCTTTTTGATGATGACAATCAAGTGATTTCTTTTCGATATCATCAAAACAATGCATGATCCACATTCTCCCCCTTTTTGATGATGATGCTCACTATCCAAGGCTTGATCTTTTTGACATCATCAAAATCTTCATGATTTACAACAACAAATCATGAAAAGAAGGAAAGAAGAAAGAAAGAATGGGGAAGAGAAGAAAGGGAGAGGAAGAGAGGAGAGGGAAACGTGAGAGAGTAAGGGAATGGGTGGTTAACTAGTGACCCCTCTCTCTTTTCTGATGGCGTTGCCAAATGACGTGACATAATTGATCCATTTTTCATCCTCGAGATTTTTGCTGCTTCTATGTGCCATTAATGCACAGTCCCCTTTCCTCTTTTATGCACCATGCTCCCTCTCTCTTCTCTGATAGCATTGCCAAAAGACATTAATTTTATTCGGATGATTCTTCAAAAGATCACAACATAAGAATGAATAATCTTTGGAAAAAAAAATAATTTGGTGTACCAACAAAATAAAAAACTTTTAGTTCAATGACAAGGCAAGGAAACGAGTCTCGTGAAACAAAAAGCAAAGGACTTTGAGTCTTGTAAACAAAAGTAGAGGACATTGAGTCCTATGAAATTGAAAACAGAGGACGTTGAGTCCTATGAAACATAAAGCAGAGGATGTTGAGTCCTATGAAACATAAAACAGAGGACGTTGAGTCCTATGAAACATATAGCAGAGGACATGGAATCATATGAAAACATAAAGACAGAGGACATTGAGTCACATGAAAACATAAAGACAGAGGACGTTGAGTCCTATGAAACATAAAGTAGAGGATGTTGAGTCCTATGAAACATATAGCAAAGGATGTTGAGTCCCATGAAAACATAAAGATAGAGGACATTGAGTCCTATGAAACATAAAGAAGAGGACGTTGAGTCCAATGAAAACATAAGGACAAAGGACGTTGAGTCCTATGAAACATAAAAATAGAGGACGTTGAGTCCTATGAATCATAAAGACAGAGGACATTGAGTCCTATGAAAACATAAAGCAAGAGGATGTTGAGTCCTACGAAACATAAAGAGGACGCTGAGTCTTACGAAACATAAAGACAGAGGACATTGAGTTCTATGAAAACACAAGACAGAGGATGTTGAGTTCTATGAAAACATAAAGACAAAGGACATTGAGTACTATGAAACATAAAGACAAAGGACATTAAGTCCTATGAAAAGATAAAGACAGAGGACATTGAGTCCTATGAAACATAAAGACAGAGGATGTTAAGTACTTGAAACATGCCAATAGGTACTAGTACCTAAGGGCTAAACCTTATAAGAAAACAAGAGGTTGACTCTTTAAAAGGGCCACTCATCCTAAACTCAAAAGATAGGACATTGGATTTTGGAAACTGGTATATAAAGAGAAATCTATGCACTTATAGCATGATATAAAGCATATGAGTTTTGGAATGCATTCCGATGAATGGAAATAGGCATGCAAACTTCTCCCTGAAACGCAATAAATGTAGGCTTTGTACCCAACAATGCAATGCAAAAGGTTTTGAATCATGAAAACTGTGTAATGTTCATGACATTCTTTCTCTCTTATTATACCTTTTTTTGTGAAAAACACATATTGACTATCTCTTTCTAAAAGATGTGATGATTCATGCAACCTCATCCTATCTTTTGCAGATCTCTTTGGAGACTCCCTTAGAGTGTATGTTTTGTTTGATTTAATCACTTGACAATTATGGATGACGGTAGTGGAGCCATTTGACATTTAATTAATCAACTGGAATATTGATCTTAGGGTTCGTCCCTTTTTTTTGTTTAAAAACTTCGATTATTCTACACAACAAGGAAATATAAGGCTTTGAGACCAACCACGTGCACCATTGAAGGATGGAAATGTATTGTTACACTTTGGTATATGACCAAGTGAAATTTTCCTGATTTAAGATCATGATGCCATGGATTTGTCGATCCCGCTAAAGCTTGATGAAATGGGTGAAATGGGCTGATCCCAAAAGAATTTATATAACAAAGGCTACCCTTGGATTCAAAAAGAATCTTAGGGAGTTTGCATGAGCGACTAACATCTGATGTACCCTACTATCACAATTTTCTTTGGGCATCTTCCACAAGCTCCTGGTCGAATGAGTTTGCTTCTAAAATGTGGAAGTGCAAACCTCAGGTATTTTGTTTTTTTTTTACAATCACAAGCTTGTGCAGGTTCTATTCCAAAATCCAAGTTCAAAAGCAAAATTAGTCCTTCCTTGATCTACATGGGCTTTATTGGGTTTGTAAAGTGGTTAGGGGGTAAGAGGACTATGAAAGAAAGGATCAGAGAAGCTCAAAAAGTGTTTAAGGATTATACTGAGTAAGAATCATGAGAGCCTTGCTTGTACTTTTATTCATTTCAACTTTTTGGGTTGGGCTCTACTCCATTTGTCTTATACATTAATCCTTATTGCACTTTTGCGCCTTGTAAAATTTAGAGGTCTTTTGTCTCCTTTTTCTTTGCTCTCCTTTGACGGATTTGCTTTATGCTTTTTTTGACATCATTGTTGCGCAACCTATAGCTTAGTAAACCTCATGCATGTGTTGTTTTCATTGCTCTTCCCACCAGTTTAGCGGTGGTTCCTACTCAGGGTTTTTGTTTTGTTTTGTTTTAAGAAAACAAATATACTTTGGCTTGGAGGGGGTAGCAAAGGATAAATTAGTGTTTGGGATGAAGAAACATGGTCATGTGTCATTTCAAGTCTTGACTGAAGACTCTTATAGTTTGAATTTCTGGATAGAACCTTTAATAAACATGCTCCTAATTGTTTTCTTTTATTCTTTATCCTTTTTTATTTTTATTTTTTTCTTATATGTATACCCTAACTTTTGCCTAGGCTGCCTTTTTCAAGTTTTCAACCTCCGGGTGAGAACCTTTTATTTGCCCTTAGGTTTGCTTGAAGCTTGTGCATGGTGTCTATCATGCCTTTGTAGCAAGAAGAAATGAAAAAGAAAGAAGAAATGAAAGAAACTTTGCAGGGTTTCGAAAGAGAATTTTCAAGGATGAAATACATTTGAAAAATTTTCAATTGATAGATTAAATCAAATGATTCCCACTTTTCACAAAACTTTTAAGAAATATAAGAAGAGGTCGCATGAATGTTTGTACTTATTATTTATTGATTTGAAACACAGTCAATCAAATGTTTATTCAATTTTACTTGTCACTCACGGCACCCCCACCAAACGTGTAGAATGCGCAATTTTTGATTGGGCAGACTTAGAGATCAACTCTGGATCACAAGTCACATGAGCAAACAAACCAACGACGTACATTCATATTCCAATGAAATTTAAATAAATATGCAAAAATATGATCGTGAGAGAATGAGAGGTGATGACATCAAATTCATCCATATTATTAATGCTGCGATTGTTGTTTACAATAGTAGCATAAACATGAAAATCCTAATGAGTCCTTGGAAATATCCAGCAATAAATCTTCAAATTGCCCCAAACATCATGGATAGTATCGCTTGACGATGTCCAGGCCATGGCATGCCCATTGGCATGAGTGCCAAATGAGCTTTCATGCATCTCTCGTAGCATCTGCTCAACTTGGCTTGGATCCACACATTGAAGTAACACCATATCATGGTTTCTTTTGTATAGAACATCCCCATTCAAAAGGAAGTTAGCCACTAACCTCCGTAGTGTCCTCTTGTCATTTTCAGAGGCCCCGTGTGGGTACTCCCTGTCTTTGATATATCTCTTGATATTGAAATACCAAGGTTTGTCATCCTTTTCTTCTTTTATCAAACAACAGTGAGCAGGCTTATTGTGACATCTAATTTCTATACTTGTAATGTGTCATTATTTTCTACTATTTCTTAACCCTTTTTGTCACCAATTTAATTACTGATTAACTCTAATTGTCGAATTTATTATTCAGTTTTATCGATTGGGCCCACTTGACTAATTTGGTGTTTTTAATTCAATTTCAGGATAATTATAAGCAATTGGGCTGAGCCAAATTGGACTTGAAGAGAGAAGACAATTTTATTAGATTTCGTCTAATTTCATTTTATTGCGTTTAGTTTTTTATTTAGTATTTTTATTTTGTTTTTGGCCAAAAATAATGTAATCAGGCCCAGTGACTATGAGTGACCCTTATAAATAGCAGTCTTGGGATTCGTGGAGGCTATTATGTTAGGCTATTATTGAGGAGTTTTAGGGTTTTACGTTTGGAGCTTTGTATTACTGTTCAGGTGAATGCAATTTCGTTTCTGTTCCTTCTTCTGCCTTTAGCTTCATTTTCGTTTTCTGCCTTTAGCTTCATTTATGTTTTCTGCTTTTGTTGAACTTATGGAAGGCTAAATTTCAAGTGTTGTTTCCCTCTGAGGATGAAGCATAATTCTCTTTGAGGTTCTGTTTTTATTGTTGCTCTCTTATCAGTTTTCCCTTCACCAATTAACCCATATGCGTTCTGTTAATCTGTGCACGCTTCGTGTTCGATTAATTGCCACTGTGCTTAAATTACGTTCGTGCTTAATGAACAAGGGGTTAATTGGTGTATGTGTTGCTTAATCACATATTGACAACCTTAAATTTATTTTCACTTAGTAAATTAAACTAGGGTTGGATTAAGTGGTTAACTGCCAGGGGTGAAATCCTCATAACCTAGGATAAGAGAATGACTTCTGAATAAGAGGAAACAACACGTTTTTAATACTATTAATTTCGTATTCCAATCTTCTTGTTCTTAAATTCACAAACAAACACCCCCCAATTGTTACTGTTATAACGAAACATATTATGAACATTTGGTCAGTCATTGCTCGTTGGGAAACAAGCTAGGATCACTTCCTAGTTACTGCATTTTAATGTTTATTTGATTCGGGTACGGCCTCTATCAACTTGGCAAGTCCCCATGAGGGCTCACCTGGAACATAGATGACAAAGTAGTGAGGGCCTCAACCATTTGTTTTCCTCTCTAGGAATGTGATGAAATGATATATCATCAAAGCATTCCATCAATTCTTTAATGTAGGCCTGATAATGTATTAGCTTTTGGTCTCTAGTTTCCCATTCACCCTTCAATTGATGGATTATCAACGCTGAATCCTAGTATGTGTTGAGAAGCTTAACCCAAAATTCTATCGTTACTCAGATTCCCGAGGCGTATGCTTCATACTTTGCCACATTATTTGTGCAATCAAAACATAATCTAGTTGTGAAAGGAAAATATTGTTTATCTAGCGAGACCAGCACTGCTCCAATTCCATGTCCCCATACATTAGATGCGCCATCAAATGACATAGTCCACTTATCTTTGTCTTCAACCTCACCCTCTTGATCAAACAGGGCCATGATATCCTCATCAGGGAATTCTGGATGCATGGGCTGATAGTCATCTATAGGCTGCTGAGCCAAGTAATCGGCCAGAGCGCTCCCTTTAACTACCTTCTGAGTGACATAAACAATATCAAACTCTGATAATAACACCTGCCACCGAGCTATCCTTCTAGTGAGAGCGGGCTTTTCAAAGATGTATTTGATTGGATCCATTTTGGATACCAACTAAGTAGTGTAGTCCAACATATATTGTCTTAAGCAGTGTGTGTTGGATCAAGTGGCCTCGGAATAATTAAGAAGGGGGGGGGGGGTTGAATTAATTATTCCTAAAGAGTAGGAGAGAATAAGGAGTAGAAGATAAACTTAACCAAAAGTAAAAGCCGAAATTAAAATGCACAGCGGAAAGTAAAAAAGTAAGGAAGAAGGAGACAAACACACAAGAGTTTTTATACTAGTTCGGCAACGGCAACAACCCGTGCCTACATCTAGTTCCCAAGTGACCTGAGGTCCTTAGGATTTCTTTCAACCTTGTAAAAATCATTTTACAAGCAAATATCCACAAGGGATGTACCCTCCCTTGTTCTCTTTGAACCTAGTGGATGTACCCTCCTCTAGAACTGATCCATAAGAGATGTACCCTCTCTTGTTCTTAGTCAACAACCCAAGTAGATGTACCCTCTACTTGTACCACAAAGGATGTACCCTCCAATGTGTTAAGACAAAGATCTCAGGCGGTTAAACCTTTGATACTTTGTGAATGGGGATACAAAAGAATTCTCAGGCAGTTAGTCCTTTGAAAACTTTTGTATAAGGGAAAGGGAAGAATCAAAAGAATTATCAGACTGTGTCATTTTGAATTCTTTGACAAGGGAGAAGGGAGACACAAAAAAATTCAGGCGGTTAGTCCTTTGTTCTTTTGGAAAAGGGAGAAGAGAGACACAAAAAGAATTCAGGCGGTTAGTCCTTGGCGAATTCTTTTTGGCAAAGGGAGAAGAGATGAAAAGAATGAATAGCACAAGTTTTCAAGGTTTAGAAAACCAGAAAACTTTGGAAAGCTTTTGGCACAAAGAAGAAGAAGAAGTTCAAAGAGATTCAAGGCTTGTAAAGGATTGTAATAGATTAATTGGATTGTTAGAAAGATTGATTGAAAATGCAAAACAAAGCCTTGCTTTTATATACTCTTCATGTCTGGTCAAGAGAACCATTTAGAAGAGTTATGACTTTTAGAAAAACTTAAAAACCAATTTGAAAAAGTCAAAAACCATTTGAAGAGTTACATCTTTTGATTTATTCAGAAACAATCACTGGTAATCGATTACCAAATCAGTGTAATCGATTACACAAAGCTTTTATGTGAAAGGATGTGACTCTTCACATTTGAATTTGAATTTCAACATTCAAAGGCACTGGTAATCGATTACCAAAACATTGTAATCGATTACAACTTTTTGAAATCAATTGGAACGTTGTAAATTCATTTGAAAACTTTTTCAAATCCATTTTGCTACTGGTAATTGATTACAACAATCTGGTAATCGATTACCAGAGAGTAAAAACTCTTTGGTAAACATGTTTTGAGAAAAATCCATGTGCTACTCAGTTTTTGAAAAAACCTTTTCATACTTATCTTGATTAAGTCTTCTCTTGATTCTTGAATCTTGAGTCTTGAATCTTGATCCTTGAATCTTGATCCTTGATTCTTGAAATCAACATTCCACTTGAATCTTGAAGTGTTCTTGATTCTATCTTGAACATCTTGAACTCATTCTTTGATTGACCTTTGAGCTTTTTGTCATCACCTTTGTCATCATCTTTGTTATCATCAAAACATCTTTGAATCAATCTTGATTCATCATGAAGCTTTGCTTCAACAGTATGGTGCCCATGCCAATGCACAAAAAGTCCTCTCCAACAATGAGTAATTCATTTCACATGCAATAAATTTCTTACTCAAGTAGTAGATGACATACTCTTTTCTTCCTGACTCATTGTGTTGCCCCAGCACACACCCCATTGACTCATCTAACACTATCATGTACAGAATGAAAGGCCTTCCAGGTACTGGTGGCACGAGCACATGAGGATTCATCAAACACTGCCTAATTTTCTCAAATGCCAATTGGTAGTCATCACTCCACTTAACAGACTGATTCTTACGCAACAATCAAAATAGAGGCTCATAAGTGGCAATTAATTGTGACATGAACCTACTAATGTAGTTCAATCTTCCCAAGAATTCATAGACTTGCTTCTCTGTATGTGGCTCCGGCATCTGTAGGATCACTTTCACTTTGTCTGGATCCACCTTTATCCACTTTTGGCTAACAACAAAATCAAGCAACTTTCCCGACTTCATCCCAAGTGCTCAAATGCTTTACAACAAGAGACTCACAGTCTCTTAGCCCTTTTTCAGAAGTAAGAAGAAGAAGAAGAAATGATCTCTCTTGAAAGAGACAGATGTTACAATGAAGTCCTCAATTCCTTATTGAATAACACAAGTGTTTGGCCAAGAAATTTTTGAAGAAAGAGATTTTTGTTTGAGAGGATTATGTCTTTTGTGAATAGTGAAAACTCTAAAGAAAATTCATGCCCAAGTCACCTATTTTAATGCCTTTGATGGCCATTCAAAAATCTAATGAAAAGTTATGACTGTTGGCAGATTTTCTCGAAAATCCTCTCTGGTAATCGATTACAGTATTGGAGTAATCGATTACACAATTAATTTTATTCAAAATTCAAATGTCCAACGTTCAAAAGCTCTGGTAATCGATTACACACTTACAAAATCATTTTTAACCAGTTTAAAGCATTGGTAATCGATTACATAGTTTTGGAAATCGATTACAGCTTTGAAAACTTTGAAAATAACTTTGAAAACATTTCCAGAAAGCTTTGTGGCCATTGGTAATCGATTACAACCTTTGGTAATTGATTACCAGAGAGTAAAATGCTTGGAAAAGTTTTTGTTAAGATAGAAACTCACTTGGCCAATCATTTGTGCTTTTCAAAAGCTTTTCTAAGAGTCTATATTAATTCTTATCTTGAGATCTTTGCTTTGCTTGACATCTTGCTTTCTTCATCCTTGAAATTCATCTTGAATGATCTTTGAAATTCCTTGGCATTATCAAAATAATTCTTGAAGCTTTGCTTCTACAATCTCCCCCTTTTTTATGATGACAAGTCCTGAAGTCAAGATAGTATATACAAATATATATGCAAATACTCCACCTTTCTTTTGGAGATTATACTCCCCCTTTTCTTTAAGCTCTCTTGATTTCTAAGTTCTAAGTTCTTGAATTTTTCTCCCCCCTTTGGCAACATCAAAAACAAAAGTGCGGGGCAACATCAAACTCAAGCAATCAGTAAACATGAATGTGTCAATCAACCAATCAATCCTTATTTATCCAAATCACTAACATCTAAGAGGCCTAATTCTCTCCTAATGGCAAAGAATTTTTCCTTAGGGAGAGGTTTTGTAAAGATATCAGCAAGTTGATTCTTTGTATCAATAAATTCTAGAACACAATCTCCCTTCAGAACATGATCTCTTACTAATTTCTATATGCTTGGTTGTAGTGTGTTGAATTGGATTTTTGGATAGATTGATTGCACTTGTATTGTCACACCTAATGGGTATATGATCAAGAAGGATTCCATAGTCAGATAGTTGTTGCTTCATCCATAAAATTTGGGCACAGCAACTGCCAGCAGAAATATATTCCGCTTCAGCAGTATATAAAGCAACACTATTTTGTTTCTTACTATGCCATGATACAAGAGCAGATCCAATAAATTGACATGTCCCACTTGTGCTCTTTCTATCAGTTTTGGATCCGACAAAGTCAAAATCAGAGTATCCTATTAAGTTACATGTTGAGTTCTTAGGATACCATAATCCTAAATTGATTGTTCCTAATAGGTATCTCATGATCCTTTTTACTGCACTCAAATGTGATTGTTTGGGGTTGGATTGGAACCTAGCACACATGCATACACTAAACATGATATCCGGTCTACTAGCAGATAAATAGAAAAGAGATCCAATCATACCTCGATATTGTTTCATGTCTATAGACTGACCAAATTCATCTTTATCTAAGTAACAACCAGTACTCATAGGTGTAGTCATGTGCTTTGAACTTTCCATCCCAAATCTTTTGATCAATTCTTTGCAGTATTTTGCTTGGTTGATGAATATACATTCTTTAGTTTGCTTGATTTGTAACCACAAGAAGTAATTTAGTTCTCCCATCATCGACATCTCAAATTCGTTTTGCATATCAAGAGAGAACTCCTTGCACAATGAATCATTAGTAGATCCAAAGATTATATCATCAACATATATTTGAACCAACAAAATATCATCATGCTTTCTCTTTATGAACAGTGTGGTATCCACTTTTCTTCCAAAGATCTATTTTTCCTTTCAACAACTCCATTTTGTTGAGGGGTTCTATATGCAAAAAAGTTATGTTCAATGCCATACTTATCACAAAATAATTCAAATTCTTTATTTTCAAATTCACCCCCATGATCACTCCTAATAGATATAATTTTGAGATTTTTCTTGTTTTGAATCATTTTTGCAAGTTTCCTAAATGCTTGAAATGCATCATTCTTATGAGTGATAAATAGTGTCGAAGTGTATCTAGAATAGTCATCAACTATAACAAGGGCATAGTAACTTCCTCCAAGACTCATGATTCTAGAAGGGCCAAACAAATCCATGTGTAGTAATTGTAAAGGTTGAGTAGTTGAAACAATGCTTTTGGATTTGAATGAAACTCTAGTTTGTTTTCCCTTTTGGCATGCATCACATAGTCTATCTTTTTCAAATTTTAGTTTTGGCAAACCAACAACTAAATCTTTTGAAATTAATTTGTTTAAGTGTTCCATGTTAATGTGAGCAATTTTTTTATGCCATAGCCATGGATCATTATCTTTGCTAAGAAAACATTGATTATTACCTAGTTTTTGACTTAAGTCTATCATGAAACATTATTGACTCTAAACCCTATATGCTTTATATTTGTATCATGTCCATGTTCAATGACACATTTTTGAGAATCAAATGATACCAGATATCCTTTATCACACAATTGACTAACACTAAGCAGGTTGTGCTTAAGACCTTCAACTAGTAGAACATTTTCAATGGAGGTTGAAGAATTTGTACCTATTTTTCCAACTCCAAGAATTCTACCTTTGTTGTTGTCACCATAGGTTACATGCCCGCTTTTCTTGGGAGAGATATGTGTGAAATTTGATGCATCTCCCGTCATATGTTTTGAGCACCCGCTATCTATGTACCACTTTTTCCTCAAGGGTTCCTACAAGATCAATATTGTGACTTAGTTACCCAATCTTTATTGGGTCCTTGAGTGTTAGTGTGAACAATGGATCCTTTTGGGACCAAATCATTTCAATATTGTTGCAATTTTTCCTAAAATAGCATTTAGATATGCCATGCCCTTTTCTTCCACAGTAAAAACATGTAATGAAAGGAGAGATATATTTTTGTGTGGAAGAAAAGAAATTTTTATAAAAACTTTTGTCATTTTTCTGGTTTATTTCCAATACCTGCTTTATCAAAAATACATCTTTATTTTCCTAATATAATATCTAGGTTGTTTTTGCCACTTGAGAGTTTGGCAAGTGAGTTTTTCAGATTTTTAATTTCTTCTACATATTTACTACAACATTCACATGAATTTTCTTTTTCAATAGTCATAGTAGAAGCATGAACTTTATCACTTGATTTAGAGATTGACACTTCAGACTTAAGATGATCTAACTCTTTATTTAACTTTGAAATCTCTTTCTCTAAATCTGAAATAGTTTTCTTAGATGAAGAAACAAGTTTTTCAAGTTTAATAGATTCGCTATGTAATTCAGCAAATGCAACTTGTAACTCATCAAAAGAAATAAATTTGTTAGAAGATGTTACCTCTTCGTCACTTTCATAGCTTTTTTGCCCATTAGACATAGATTAATCACTTCTTTTTCAGAATCATCAGATGATTCTAAGTCGTTATCATCCCATGTGATGTAGGCCTTCTTTTCCTTCTTTTCTCCAATGTTTTTGTTCTTAAATTTCTCCATTCTTTTCTTAAAGATTGGACAATCAACCCTCAGGTGTCCGAGTTGATTGCACTCATAGCATCTTGGAGTTTGAGATGATTCTTCAATCCTTCTTTTATGTTTGAAGTTTTGTCTTCTTTGAGTTTCTATCATCCTAAGAAATTTGTTGAATCTTTTGACAAAGAGACTAAGTTCTTCATCATTATCCAAGTCAATTGAATCTTCCATATCATTTTCTTCTTGGATTGAAGATGAGGCTTTAAGAGCAATTCCCTTCTTCTTCTTATCATTTTCTTCATGTTGATTTAGTCTTTGCAACTCCATTTCATGTTCCTATAATTTTCCAAATAATGTAGCAAGAGACATACTAGATAAATCTCGAGATTCTATTATGGTTGTTACCTTGGGTTGCCATTCTCTACTTAGACATCTCAAAAATTTATTTATTAGATCTTCATTTGGAAATATTTTTCCTAAAGATGCAAGATGATTAACTATATGTGTGAACCTCTTTTGCATGTCTTGTATACTTTCATTTGCATTCATCCTAAATAGTTCATATTCATGAGTTAATGTGTTTATCCTTGATCTTTTAACATCTGTTGTGCCTTCATGTGTTACTTGTAGGGTATCCCACATATCCTTTGCACTTTTATAGCTTGATACCCTAAAGTATTCATCCATTCCTTGGGCAGATATAATTATGTTTTTGGCTTTTAAGTTATATTGTACTAGTCTTCTTTCTTCCTCACTCCAATCTTCCCTAGGCTTTTCTATTGTTGTATTTCCAGCAACCATGGTGGGAATATAAGACCCTATTTCTATGGCTTCCCAAATGTTTAAATCTATAGTCTCTACGAAGATTTGCATGCGGGTTTTCCAATAGTGGTAACCCACTCCATTAAAAATGGGAGGCCTATTAATTGAATTGCCTTCGGGGAGCAAGTAGTTTGATAAGGCCATTAATTCTTGAAGCTTCTAAAATTTGTACAAGAATGAAGCTCTGATACCACTTGCTGGACAAGTGGCCTCAGATATCTTAAGAAGGGGGGGGGGGGGAGGGTTGAATTAAGATATCACAAACTATTCCCCAATTAAAAATTCTACTTTGATTTTAACCCAAGTCCCAAGATTCCTTTTAAAATGAATTCCTAAATAATAATTTAAATTAAACTTACTGAATAGAAACAATAGGCAACAATAAATAAAAGAGTTTAAGGGAAGAGAAAGTGCAAACACAATTTTTATACTGGTTCGACAAAGTCCATTGCCTACGTCCAATCCCCAAGAAATCCGCTAGGGAATTCCACTATCTCACAAATCCTTTACACCTTCTGAAACACACAAGGACAACCCTTCCTTTGTGCTTAGATGCTTTACAACAAGAGACTCACAGTCTCTTAGCCCTTTTTCAAAAGTAAGAAGAAGAAGCAGAAATGATCTCTCTTGAAAGAGACAGATGTTACAATGAAGCCCTCAATTCCTTATTGAATAACACAAGTGTTTGGCCAAGGAATTTTTGAAGATAAGAGATTTTTGTTTGAGAGGATTATGTCTTTTGTGAACAGTGAAAACTCTAAAGAAAATTCGTGCCCAAGTCACCTATTTAAATGCCTCTGATGGCCCTTCAAAAATCTAATGAAAAGTTATGACTGTTGGCAGATTTTCTCGAAAATCCTCTTTGGTAATTGATTACAGCATTGGCATAATCAATTACACAGTTAATTTTATTCAAAATTCAAATGTCCAACATTCAAAAGCTCTAGTAATCGATTACACATATGATGTGTAATCGATTACACACTTACAAAATCATTTTTAACCGTTTTAAAGCATTGGTAATCAATTACAACTTTGAAAACTTTGAAAATAACTTTGAAAACATTTTCAGAAAGCTTTGTGGCCATTGGTAATCGATTACAACCTCTGGTAATCGATTACCAGAGAGTAAAATGCTTGGAAAAGTGTTTGTTAAGATAAAAACTCACTTGGCCAATCATTTGTGCTTTTCAAAAACTTTTCTAAGAGTTTATCTTGAGATCTTTGCTTTGCTTGACATCTTGCTTTCTTCATCCTTGAAATTCATCTTGAATGATCTTTGAAATTCCTTGGCATCATCAAAATTATTCTTGAAGCTTTGCTTCTACACGAATCTTCTGAAGTATCTCCGTATTAGCTTCATTGAATCCTCATGTGATGAAAGGCATGATAGTTTCCTCCGATGGTGTACTTCTCATAGGGTACCCTAACTGTCTTATGGCCAACACAGGGTTATAATTAATACAACCCCTCATCGCCATCAAAGGGACATTCATAAATCCTTCACCTGAGCACAATACTCCTGCTACCACTTATTTCCATCGTGGGAACCAACTAATGGAGGATCCTGTCGCACCTACCATCAACTCTTCCCAATTTACTTTGTCTTTTCCTAAGCACATGCGATGACCTTGTAGAGCATAAACAGATGTACTTCCATGATTAAGGACATGAGACACCAACCATAGATAAAGAGCAGTCGTACAACATACAATACTCGCACTACTCTTCTCACATCTAAGGTCGAACGTATCATACATATCTACCAATACAAGAATGACCGAGTTTTCCTTGTTGTGGTGATAAGCAAGAAAGGTGTTAATCGCAGCCAAATCCACAAGTCCATCTACATTCGAAAATAGTACCACCCCAAACACTAGCAGTGTTAATACATCCATGAACGATACCCACTCTTCTTGGCTTGCCAAAGCTTCTGCCTTCTCCTCGTAGCACTTCCTCGGTATACTCGACACTCCATTCTTACTCTGCTTCACTTGATCTAACTCTCGCTCCAAGATCTTGACTACTCCCACCACTCTTGCCATAGAAAGGTAGTACCCATAAAAGAGGTATGGCTTCCTTCCTCCTATCGGGCATCCTAAGATCCCCTTGAACTCCTCTGTGGTTGGTGCCAACTGAAAGTCCCAAAAAGTGAAACATCTGAGTGGTTGGTCATAGTATTGGGTGAGAACTACAATGGCCTCGACTGACATTTGTATCATTTCCAGATCCCAGATCTTTCCATATACCATTTTAAAAGACTAACATTGAACCTGATCCATCTTCTGCTTTAACTTTCGCAAGCTAGCTCGACAACCTATCATAGAGGAGATACTTATGTTGAATGATTAGGACATACTTATGCTATGCATGACATATGTATTTATGAGATCGACACGAGACGCCAGAAAGACCACCCTTTCTTGCTAACAATGCATTAGGTACCATGTTCACGCGATTTTTGATCATTTTCAGGAAAAAGACTATATAACCCCAACATGGTTTGTTTATAGCTATCACTATGGTACCCAACGAATGTTGCCAAGAATACGGTGTAAACTTTCATGCTTCATTGTGACTTTTTGGTGATGTAGAGGAACATGCAAGGCATGAGCAACTATATGATAGAATCGTGCATGAGTGAACATAACATGTGAATGATGAGAACATAATGCATGTAATTGTTTGAACAAAAAACATGCTAAATGAATATGTATAGAAATGCAATGACTTATGCAAATGCAGTGCAAGAATATGATAAATCATGAATGGAAAAATGATATGTCCATCATGATGCCATGAAGAGATGCATGATGCGATCAAGGAAACAAGACATGATGAGTCTGCTATGTGTCCCTAAGTAGGAACCTAATGAAATGGGTCTAAAAGTCCTTTATCCAATGACAACTTCCAAGGGTAGTTTCATGTAACCTCACCGGCCTCTAGAGATATCATCCTCTTAGGTAACAACACTGCGGCGATAGGGACTACCAACGACAATGCATCACCAAAAGAGAAAAACTTTAGATGAGGCTTCACTATCATCAAGCGAGTCAGAGACCCAGCATGACCATAGATCGACCTCCACTCCCTATGGCTCACATAGACCGAGCATAGGGCTCAATATCTCAGTGTATGCAAAAAATGTAGGTGTCATGTGTGAAGAGAGCAACCTAAGAATTACCCAACCTCACCTGCAAAACAACCAGAAAATTCCTAGGCAGACACAACAAGTATAGCATATGTCGTCTACCCTAGGATTCAATGACACAATTTATTTCTAACTATGAAGGTAATAAATACAAGGATACACACCAAGAAGTAACAATGTAGCAAAGGTTAGATACAAGCATGAACGAATCAAAGAATAAAAGAAACGAGATAAAAGCAAAACCATGAAAAGAACGGTAGTAGAATGAAACGATAACAAATGAGAGTACACCGAAAAGATAAAATAAAAAGGGAAAATAAATAAATAAAAAGTCACGATAAAATTACACACTCAATTAAATGGCTTAACTCTCTAATTGGTCCCCAGTGAAGTCGTCATCTGTTGCAACGTGGGCCATGACGGATGACAAACAAATTAGATAAATTGTTTCCCAAAAAAGGAAAACTTTGGGAGTCGCCACCAACGTTTATTTAAGAAAAATGTTGGGAAAATGATCGAGGCCGTACCCGAATCAAATAAATATTAAAATGTAGTAACTAGGAAGTGATCCTAGTTTGTTTCCCAACGAGCAATGATACACCAAATGTTCATAACAGATAGTAGGAAATAGTAACAAATTGGGGGGGGGGGGGGGTTGTTTGCTTTTGTAAATTAAACAGCGAGTAAAATTGAATTAGAAATTATCAGAATTAAAATACGTTGCTTCCCCTTGATTCACAAGCAAGTCTCTTATCCTAGGTTGCGAGAATTTATCCTTTATCAGTTTAACCACTTAATCCAACCCTAAATTAAATTACTAAGTGAAATTTAACATAAAGCATTCATTATGTGATTAAGCATCACACACACCAATTACTCATAAATGATCATTAAGCATGAACGTAAATTAAGCGCTGAGACAATTAATCAAGCACCAAGCATGCATGAATTAATAGCAACAAATTCAGAGTAATTAGTGAAGAGGAAAAACTGAACAGAATTTAACAGTAATAATAGAACCTCAAAGAGAACTGTGCTTGATCCTCAAGAGAAAACAACACTGGGAACTTAGCCTTCCATTAATCAAATAGAGAACGAAATTTTATTGATAAAACTAAAAGTCTGAACTGGAATTATAAAAAATGAAAATAAAAGGCAAAGAGAAGAGAGACTAAAACTAAAAACGAAAAATAGAAGAGAGAGAGGAGAAAGAGAGGAGAGAGAGCTAAACTAGAACCTTGGTGCTGTTATATAGTTTTTTCAGCCCCAAAGCTTACAAATATGTTTTAAATCCAAGCCCATAAGTAAAATCAAATCAAATATAGATAAGATAAGATAAGATCTAGATGAAATAATATCTAGATGAGATCAAATCTAAATAATATCTAGATAAGATAAGATAAGATAAGATCTAATTTTGTAGAATAAATTAGTCTGCCCTCTTCAAGTCCAAGTCCAATGCTGGATTCAAGCCCAAGCCCAATTCTAGATTCAAGCCCAATGCTTCATTAATTCCTGAAATTAGATTAAAAACATCAAATTAGCTTAATGGGACCAAATAATAAAACTGCCTAATAAATTTGACAATTAAGACTAATCAGTATTTAAAATGGTGCAAAAAGGGTTAAGAAATAGGAGAAAATAATGGCACATCAGAAAACTAAAAAGATAAGGAATGGCCTACAATTTGAGAAAAAAAGATTCAAGAGTTGTTTACGCACGGGGAAGGTGTTAGCACCCCACACGCCTGTCATGAAGAGGACAACCTTTAATCGAGTGTGCTAAAAAATAAAGTGACTTTTAAATTATTATCTTCCCTTGATAACATGTATTATGTTTGTTATATTTTTGTTTATTTAGGAAAAAAACAATTTTTTTAGAAAAAAGAAGAAATTTTATGTTTTCTTTTACTTTTTTAGGTCAACAAGGGGTTTGTCCTTGCTCCTACGTATCCTCAAGTGCAATGAGGAAATTAGACTTACGTAGTTATTTATAGAAAAAGAGCTTGTGTGTTGGGTTGACTTTATTTTGAAAGATTTTGGTTTTGTGGTGAACTTTGTGAAGTCAAACAAGTCAGAGACCTAACATGACATTCACAAAATTTACTCAGACTATATTGAAACATCGTCAAGCAAGTTGGAGACCAAGCATGAAGTGCGTGGCACATGAAAAATGGAAATTGAGTAATCATTTATTTGAGAATTTTACCTTTTTTAGAAGAGACTTTAGTTTTGTGGTAAGCTTTGTGAACTCAAGCAAGTTGGAGACTCAACATGACATTCACAAAATTTACTCACACGTTATTAAAATACCACCAAGCAAGTTGGAGACCAAGCATGGAGTGCACAGAATGTAAGCGTGTACTAAAAAATACTAATGCGGATTTGCAAAAATAAACAAATAATTGACATAGCATTACTAAATCAAATAAATAGAATGAGAATAAAAATGGATAGAATAAAAGTGGGGAGTACACTTAGTAATTAGGGATGCGAGATTAAAACATGGGGGATATAAGATGAATAACAAGATATTTACAATACATTATTAATTAAACTAACTAACTGGGCAATGATAAAAAGAAAATCACATTGAAGAATAAAATATATGATAGACAATAAAGAAATAAAATAAAATAAAGAACTATCCACTAATATTTATAATTATTCTTACTTTCCTTTTTTTTCTCTTTTGTCTTTTTTTGTCAAAGTCATAGGGTTGACTTTGACTTAGTCAACATTGATGGAGTCTTGATGTGGCGGGCCTAATCACCAACCTAAGTGGCAAAGGTGCATATATAAAGGAGGGGGTGTAACCATCAATATTTATTTTATTTAAATTTTGCAAAAACGGGCTAGCCCAAAATAAAAAAAGGGTGCATGTGTTAAAAAAGGGAATGTACATAACAATTTTTATTTATTTATTTCAAACATAAAAAAAAAGGGTTAGACCTAAAAGAAATGGATGTGTATATATTAAAAGGGGCGTGTAAACAATAATTTTTGTTTTCTTGGGCTAGGGTTGGAACCGGGTCAAGGGTGATCTGGCCTAACCCACAATTAGGCAATAGGGTTGGAAAAACCATAAGTGCCTAACCTCCAAAATGGCGCGAGAAGGGAGTAGCACCTCTATGAAGGGTGGCGCGCCTCTATGACGCCACTGGTGCAGGGCCCATCGATGCAAGACCGCCACAGGGGCGACGGTGGCATGGCGGCATGGAGGAGGCACGGTTGCGCAAACGAAACAAGAAAGAAGAAGCAAAGGTGATTATGGAATGTGTGAAAAAATCAAAACAAAATGCAATAATGAATGAAAAATAGCGATTCAATCCACAGGAACCTCGCCGGCGGCCAAGTTGCCCACCGGCGAGATAGAAAGGAACGAAGCAACAGATCATGAAAAGAAAGAAAGAATGGGGAAGAAAAGAAAGGGAGAGAAAGAGAGGAGAGGGAAACGTGAGAGAGTGAGGGAATGAGAGGTTACCTGATGACCCATGTCTCTTCTCTGATGGTGTTGCCAAATGGCATGACGTAATTGGTCTATTTTTTGTTCTTAGGACCCGTGCTGCTTCTTTGTGCCATTAATGCACAATCCCCTTTCCTCTTTTATGCACTATGCTCCCTTCTCTTGACCTAATGGGCTCTCCTTGAGAGTCCAATTGGTCACAATCTATATTTTCTTTTTGTTCCCTTTTTTACTGTTGATTTTTTCGTTCGTTTTTTTTTAAATACTTTTTCTTTCCGTTTTCTCATTTTTCTATAAATTTTGTAATACTTTTTCTTTTGTTTTTGGACGGACAAAATTAGGATCTCAAAATAATAATTTAAAATTAAATCTATTATATAAACCTTTGTCTTATTTCTTCTTTTCTTTTTTTACGACAGAAATGATGGATTATGTTTGATCAGAAGACAAAAGCCCGTACATCCAATTGTAACAAGGAGAATAGTTGTTTATAAAATTTCTCTACTCAAATTCTCTCATGGAATTGGAATACTAGCTTAGTTTAACTATGAGCGAATATGAGGGAGTTAGCTGAGTTGAGCCTCGGCAATATGTTTTCTGTCCTCAATTATGGCATGAAAATAAGTTGCACGTCGTGTAAGTTAGGTTTCCTTGGCTATATTTTATTTATATGTGTATTTGATATTCTCCATTGTCTATCCTTTTCAATTTAATGCTTTTTTTTATCTCTTTCTAAAATAATTGTTAATAGTTTTTATAAAATATTAACAATTAAAAGCAATCTTATATCATAAATGAAATTATTCATTATAAATCTAAAATATAATTTATATATTTTTAAAAAAATATTTAGTACAAATTTTAATTATATAAAAACAAATATTTATCACATGCAATGTACAGAATAAAATAGTAGTTAACTGATAAACATTACGCCACCACCGGCATCACTCCTGAATAAAATTTCAAGGATTTTAAAATTTATACCCTTTTTTATATATTTTTATCACATTATTTATTGCTTTTGGAGTACATTGCAATATGCTTAATTATATTGGGGGTGTTGGCATATTGAAGCCTCAGAATATGGGTCAATGACTGGTAATTTAACCGGGACAATATTTTGTAATTATCAGCTGCATTTGTCGTTGCACGTGTTTCTGCAGTTTGAACGGTTTCTTTATATTTTAATCCATGCAATCAATCAAAATAATATTTTTACTTAACCCATGCATCATGCTAGACGTAGTGCGTATTGTTAACAAGGAAATAATCAATGCTATACCTTAATTTTGGGATGTCCAAGTGAAAGGAAGAGAGTAATACAGAATAAAATAAAATTTGAGAGAAATTATAGATGTTTTTTTTATGAATAAATGTTAGTATTATTAGCTTTTATTACGGATGAATTCAAATTTATGATTTTTTTCTTCTTTCACCGTTAAATAAACTTTCTATTTAGGAGGATTCATAATTTAGATACTTACATAATTATAACTATACCTAATAAATAACTAGATTATAAGTGGATATTATAAATACAACCATAACTATTTTTTAAAATATGAGTATAATTTGATATAACTAGTTATTGCTTTTAAAATATGTGTATATAATTAGTTATCAATAAACTTTTTATATAATCAATTATATAACTAGTTATGAATGAAAAAATAAGTTATTTAAAATACTCATTTCTATCAAACTAGTTATAGTTTTATAACTATAATTATTTTTAAAATAAAAATAGTTATTTGAAATATCATTATTATAAAATTAATTATAATTTTATACTTACTTTTATATAATCAATTATATAAAGTTAGTTATACACTACTAAAAAAATGAGTTTTAACATCGTCCTATTAACATCGGTTATTTGAAAACCAAAGTCGTCAAGCACTTACAACATCGGTTTTCAAATAACTGATGTTAAAACCTAATTTAGTGCGATTTTAATATCGGTTATCTGAAAATCGATGTTGTAAGTGTTTAACAACATCGGCTTTGAAATAATCGATGTTAATATAATTCAGTTTTAACATCGGTTATTTGAAAACCGATGTCGTTAAACACTTACAACATCGGTTTCCAGATAATCGATGTTAAAATTACACTAAATTTTGTTTTAATATCGGTTATTTGAAAATCGATGTTGTAAGTGCTTAACGACATCAGTTTTTAAATAACCGATGTTAATATCAACTCTTTTTATTTAATTATTTATATATTTTTTTAAAAATAATATATTGAGTTATTAATTATATTTTAATTAAAAATATATAATAATTAATAAACAATAACTAATTCGAAAGGTAAGCATTTAAAAATTAAACTAAATTTTTAAAAGAAATTATGTAATTTTAATTTTATTATTTCATGATTATCATTTAAATATAACACATATTTATATAAATTATTGCATATTAGTTCATTTTTTTTAAAAAAAGTTTATATGTAAACTTTTTTAAAGAGTTTCAAATTTTGCTTTTTTTCCATTTTATTTTTTATGAATAAAATATATTTTCTTTAACATTATTATAATCTTATTTTTTTATATATACTTTATATGTTTCTATAAATATTTTAAGGAATTGGAGGAGATAACGTAGATGTTCGAGAATGAAGAGAGAGAAAATGTAGATCAAGTACTCATTTATTATTTAAGGGAACTTTTTCTACCACAACGAAATGCCATTGTCCATGTTAATTAATTTAAGAAGGGATTTTCTTCTATTTTATTTTTTATTTTAGGTAACTTTGAACGAAAAATAGAGATTCATTTCTTGAAATGTAAAAAATTATTTAAAAGGCAGTTGTCTTACTATAATTTCTTTCTCTTCTAAATGAAGTATTTATCACTGTAATATTTCTCTTATTTAATTAGGAATATTTTAATTTAAAAATAATTAATACAATAGATATAATGAATTGAATCTTATAAAAATAATAAATTTAATTTTCGAGACTTATAAATAATATTAAAAATAAGAAAAATAAAATAAAATATTTTTTTAAAAAAATAATTAATTATTTTAAAGTCAATTCATAAAAGTTCTTTTATATTAGTTCCTGTAAAAGTTTACTTAACTTATAGCTAAGTTAATTTTAGTTTACTCATGAGATGTAGTGGTCAGTAATTTTTACTCTTTTAAGTATACGAGTGATTTGATTTCTTTATAAATAAATTGATATGTGTGAGAAGAGAAATTATCTCTTAGCTAATATTCTATAGAATTAATGTAATAACTTCTGATCATGGAAATATCTTGTTTTTAGAAGAAGAAAAAAAGTTTATATAAATATGAGATTAAAATTTAAAGAAGAGTTTCAAATTATGCATTTTATACATTTTATTTTTTATGAATAAAATATATTTTCTTTAACAATGGGGTTACCCTAAGGGCTGAATCTCAATACTTAGCTAGTGTACATGATGACAATCTTTGTGTAGCTTTCATCCCTTACTTTGATTTCATTGAAGAAATTTGGGAGCTTAACTATGTCAAATTCATTGTCTATGTTTTCAAATGTAAGTGGGTTGACAGTAATACCAGTGTGCTGACAGATGATGTAGGATTTTCGTTGGTGGATCTTAACAAACTTGCTTACCAGAATGATCCTCAGTTTTCTGTACTACAACATCGATTTTTCTAAAAACCGATGTTGTGAGTGCATCACAACTGGTTTTTGTATAATTTACATTTTTAGTTTATTTCTTATAATACGACATCGGTTTTTTGAAAACCGATGTCATATAGTGTATTTTAACATCGGTTTTTACAATCAATGTTAGTGTTCATATTTTTAATGTTAGTACTTTCAACATCGATTTTGAACCGATGTTGAATATCCAAAATAACCGATGTTAAAAGTGTTTTTTCTAGTAGTGTGTTCTGGGACCTATGAATTAGTAGTGGTAGATCCAAACTAATTTTTGCCCAACTATAATACTAAGCCATTGATTCCATTGGATTTTCTAATGTAGAAATGCAATTAATAAGGCAACATATATGCACTTTTGATAGGGACTCTGTCGAGGTTTTTTGTAAGTAACTTTGTAGTGTGTGTAGACTTATTTTCATGGAACCAAGTGGAAGCATAAAAAAAAAAATCATGGAACCAAGTGGGATTTTGGATGTTGTGGATTTGTAGTTTTTCTATTGGATTACTGATGGAAGCTTGCTTGTGGAGCTTCTATGGAGGCTGGATCTTTGAGCTTCAATGGGGTCCTTTAATGGTGATTTTCCACCATGGAGATGCAGCGGAAGACAAAGGAAAAGAGGTGAGAGGAGGCGCCATCCATTAAGGAATAAGCCATGGAAGAAGGAGCTTCACCACCAAGATGAGCCTTGGATAAGAAGCTTGGAGAGGATGCTTCAATGAGGAAAAGAAAGAGGGAGAGAAAGAGAGAGGGGGGAGCACGAAATTGAAGGAATAAAAGAGGGAGAGAAGTGGAACTTTGAAGTATGTCTCATAAGACTCTCATTCATCAAAGTTACAACAAGTGTTACACATGCTTCTATTTATAGACTAGGTAGCTTCCTTGAGAAGATTTCTTGAGAAAACTTCCTTGAGAAGCTTCTTTGAGAAAACTTCCTTGAGAAGCTAGAGCTTAGCTACACACACCCCTCTCATAACTAAGCTCACCTCCTTGAGAAGCTTCCTTAAGAAGATTCCTAAAGAAGCTAGAGCTTAGCTACACATACCTTTCTAATAGCTAAGCTCACCTCCTTGAGATGAGAAGCTAGAACTTAGCTACACACCCCCTATAATAGCTAAGCTCACCCCCATGACAAAAACCATGAAAATACAAAGAAAGGTCCTTACTACAAAGACTACTCAAAATGCCCCGAAATACAAGGCTAAAACCCTATACTACTAGAATGGCCAAAATACAAGGCCCAAACGAAGGAAAAACCTATTCTAATATTTACAAAGATAAGCGGGCTCATACTTAACCCATGGGCTCGAAATCTACCCTAAGGCTCATGAGAACCCTAGGGCCTACCCTTGGATCTCTAGCCCAATCTACTTGGAGTCTTCTACCCAATGCCCTTGCGGGATAGGATTGCATCATTCCCTCCACCTTGGAAAGGATTTGACCTCAAATCCCGAGGTTCTTCATACTCTGGGCTCCTTCCCTCAACACCTGTAAAAAGAACAAAAACATATGTATTAGTTGTGTTTGGTATATTGAAGTAAGGTAAGGTCTGAAAACCCATTTCCTGGGCATCTTCCCATGAAGGAACATGGTTTCTCACCAACTCAATGAGTGGTGCTACAAGTATAGAAAAATATGGGACAAACCTTTTGTAAAAGTTTGTTAAGTCATGGAAGCCCCAAATTTTTCTTATACTTGGTGGAGTGGGCCACTCAGGAGTGACCTTTATTCTCTTAGGGTTCATGGGAACCCCTTGACCACTATTAAAAAAATTAAGGAAATTAATGCAATAAAGCGTACCTTTTTCTATATTTTTGTGTTGATTATTCCTACAAAAAAATACGACAAACCTAAAGTGTCCCATATGAGCACCTAAGTTTGTATTAAAACAAAAAATAAGAACAAACCTACCTAATGAGTCCCTATGTACATGAATCATGAAGATGTTGTGTGCATGACCGATTTTACAAAAGAAGGTGGCAACACTCAACACATTCATCATATCACTTATTTTAGGGATTTGGTGCCTAATAATACCTATTTTGGGCACCAACAAAGCAGAAGGATTTAAGCTCTTATGAACCAAACCCTCATCCAACAACTCTTTTACTTGGGGAATAACCTCAAGCCCAAGAGGTGTGACAGTGCTAACAAGTGTCTTTTTACAAAGGAGAAGATGTGGAGGTTGTCTAAGAGGGGAAGTTTCTTTAATATTTGTCTTTATTTCAAAATGACTTTCCTTCTTAGCTAACCTCTTGGAGGAGACACTTACCTCCTTACACTCCTCCTTAACCATTAAAGGTTGTCCTTCTTCTTGGGGACGGATTTCTTCCCTAGATTCTTCCCCTATTGCTTCTTCATTTTCATTAGTGGAAGGTGAAGTAGTAGCCTCATGTTGGCTACTATAAATGTCTTGGCCCCTCATAATCATGGTTTTCGTGGTGGGGCATTGAGAAGTAATGTGTCCTCTTCCAAGACATTTAAAGCACTTTATAGAGCTAGTCTTCTCTTGCATACTAGCCTTAGGGTCTTGCTTTTCTATTATCTTCCCCTTATCATCTTTGGGCTTAGAAGGTATCACCCCTAAGATTCCTTGACCTTGGTCTTTCTTTGGATAAGAGTGAGAGCCATAAGATTTTGAAGTAGACTTCTCTTTAAGTTGTTGCTCTACCCTTATTTCACAATCTAAGTTAGCCTCTACATTGTCCTTCTCATAGAAGTATGGGAGGTTAATGTTAGCCTCTTGAGGCTTTCTTTCCTTTTCTCTCCTATGGGAGTGAGGTCTATGATGTGACCTATGCCTTCCTTCATAATAGTCGCGAAGTTCTTCACTTAGGCTCTTGCAAGAGTTATGACTACTATAGGAGGCATGTTTTTCTCTTTTCATTTCTTTCATTATTTTTCTTCTTTCTTCCTCTCTTATTTTCTTTCTTTCATCTTGACGTATTTCTTCCACTCTTTTTTTTCCTTTTTCTTTTCTCTCTTGTTTTTCTTTCCATAACTTGAGGGAACTCAACTCATCTAAGATTCTAGATAAAAGGTCTTTATGACTAGTACCCTTGCCATTAATACTAGATGAATGATGACTCATGTTGGTTCCTAAGTTGTGGTTCTTTCTTGTTGGAGGTTTGAAAACAAAAGGTAAAAGAAACTATGGTTGAAACTAGCCAAAATAAACACTAAAAGTGGTGTGAAAGATAAGGTAAAAACTAATTGGTAACATGAAAGCTATCTAGGCGGTTTGACAATGGAAGATAAAAGAAATAAGCTACGAAAGTAAGCAAGAAATGTAAACTAGGCGAATCCTAAGAGTGTTTGGATGACCACATTCAAGGTTCCCAACAAAACACTCACTAACCTAAGGAAAATTTGCCTAAAATTATTACACACAAATGGAAGTTTGGTAACCTATTGGAGGCTCCCAACACACTTCCAATGAAAGGCCTTTTTGTTACAAAACTTGAAAGCAATGAAGGTAAGTAAATTGCAAATTACAAAACGGTCCTCAATTTTGGTGGTTGTTCTCTCTTTGGTGATTCACTCAATTTGGAGTGCTTCTTAGTCCAATAGCTCTTAAGGTGGTTGGCCCCTTGCTTCTGGACTCAAATTCTTCAAGGGATGGCACCAATCCTCCTTCCAATTCCTTATATGGCAACCCACAAACAAGGAAACAAAGAGACAAGCAATAACCAAAGACAAAAAAAAATGAAATGAAAGCTAAACCAATGGAGTTTTAACAAGACAATTTTTCAAGGATTATTCAACAATTAAAGCAATGAAAAGGACATAGAAGCAAGCTAGGACTCAAAGAGAAACTTAGAATGGCTCTAGAGTAGAGTAAAAAAAACTGAAAAAAAGACTCAACAAACCTCTAGCTTTGGCACTTGTCTTCACACTAATTTTCAATTGAAATTTCCAATTATAGAATAAATTTTGAGCCAAAACAGCAAGCACACTTCCCTTTCACTTTTTTTTTCTGGATACTGATTTTCCTGCCAACTTGTGTGATTTTTAGTATTTTTTCCTTTTATCCAAATCACTTGTTTCTTTTTTTATAACTTTTTTCCAGATGTCTATAAAATTCAGTAAAAATTTCAGCTCAAAATTCGAAGTAACCAATTCTCAGTAATTTTTACAAGTTTGTATGTCCAAGCTGCCAGCACCAGCGATTTGTTTCTTTAAGCATGGTATATTGATTGCCTTGGGCTTACTTTCAACCTTCCTATGTATGTTGAACTCACTAGGATTGTTTACCAAAGTTTTAGGAGTTCAATATTCACTTAGGATCAACATTTCAGCCAGCAATTCAATCACCAAAACTCAAATTCACAATAGACACAATCATAAGGAAACCTAAAAGTTCAAGAAAAGGTTCACCATCAAAGACTCTCTAAGAATTTTGCATGAACATGTTAAAGACTAATTAACATGAAAGATTTGACTCAAATCAAATAATAGGCTAAGAGAATTTCATACACTCATGAACAAATGAGTTAGACAAAGAAACAAGAAAAATAAAATTCAGCACAACATAAGAAATCTTATGTGACAAGTTTCATGACTAGACATGACTTCTATGACAAAACTTCAATAGGTGAACAAGTCACTCTAGATTTTTGAGGTTTTCTTCTACTTTAATATTTTTGTAAGAATTTTATGGTTTAGGTTTCAGCCACAAAAAATAACAAGACAAAACTCAAAGGAACCTAAACTTAACACAATTCATGGTTCAAGAACAAGAACAAGAAATTTGAACCATAGAAAATCAAATCTAGCTTCTATAGCAAGTTTAATCGGTGGAAACTCTAAAGAATCATGTTAAAAACATTTATCACAAGACATGTGAGGAGATACATGGAGAAACAACAATGGAAGAGAAGGTAAAGCAAAAAAATTAATGGAGGTTTAAGGAGCACCTACTTGAAGCTCTTGTGCTCTGATTACCACTTGATGGAAGCTTGCTTGTGGAGCTTCTATGGAGGCTGGATCTTTGAGCTTCAATGGGGTCCTTTAATGGTGATTTTCCACCATGGAGATGCAGCGAAAGACAAAGGAAAGGAGGTGAGAGGAGGCGCCATCCATTAAGGAATAAGCCATGGAAGAAGGAGTTTCACCACCAAGATGAGCCTTGGATAAGAAGCTTGGAGAGGATGCTTCAATGGAGGAAAAGAAAGAGGGAGAGAAAGAGAGAGGGGGGAGCACAAAATTGAAGGAATAAAAGAGGGAGAGAAGTGGAACTTTGAAGTATGTCTCATAAGACTCTCATTCATCAAAGTTACAACAAGTGTTACACATGCTTCTATTTATAGACTAGGTAGCTTCCTTGAGAAGATTTCTTGAGAAAACTTCCTTGAGAAGCTTCTTTGAGAAAACTTCCTTGAGAAGCTAGAGCTTAGCTACACACACCCCTCTCATAACTAAGCTCACCTCCTTGAGAAGCTTCCTTAAGAAGATTCCTAAAGAAGCTAGAGCTTAGCTACACATACCTTTCTAATAGCTAAGCTCACCTCCTTGAGATGAGAAGCTAGAACTTAGCTACACACCCCCTATAATAGCTAAGCTCACCCCCATGACAAAAACCATGAAAATACAAAAAAAGGTCCTTACTACAAAGACTACTCAAAATGCCCCGAAATACAAGGCTAAAACCCTATACTACTAGAATGGCCAAAATACAAGGCCCAAACGAAGGAAAAACCTATTCTAATATTTACAAAGATAAGCGGGTTCATACTTAACCCATGGGCTCGAAATCTACCCTAAGGCTCATGAGAACCCTAGGGCCTACCCTTGGATCTCTAGCCCAATCTACTTGGAGTCTTCTACCCAATGCCCTTGTTTAGTATTGCATCAATTACTCATCCAACAATAAGTTCTATTGTTTAGTATCTCTGTTGCTACTACCAAAAGTTTGGCAAAGATATCACTTAGTGTACATGATTTAATTTTTGTAAAGTAAAATGTAACTAGAAAATGTTTTACCATTTGTCAAAGATATTACTTACATGATTCATTTTTGTTAGCTAACAATGTAACTAGATATTTTAATTGTTTAACATATTATATTTATTGATATTTTTCATTCGCTGGTGTCAATAAGGCAATAATCTCACCACCAATGACGTGATTTCTTTTTTTCCATTTTCTTGTCAATGTTCCTCTTGCCACACATGTTTCATTTTGGTTGCAAATGCTTTTGGTTTGTATAGGAATTTTTGTGCATGCTTTGTCCTCAACTTGTGTCTAAAGATTTGTATAATAGACATGTAATATTTGGTCTATTGGCAAATCATTTTGAATTGGTTTCAAATTCAATTTTTTTCTTGCCTATTCTGGAATCTAAATGTTGTTTGAAAAATGTGATTAACTGCATTATTAATTCATTATCATTAATCTCCCATCCCTATATAATTATAAATACTTAAACAAAATTAAAGTTAATAGCAAGTGCAAAGCACGCTAGGCATATACATATTAGTCATATGTTAATAGCATATACATATAAAAGCTCGTAATAGATATGACTGGTCCAAAAATTATGTGGTTATGATACTTTTCTAATAGAAACGCAGATGATAAAATGATTAAATAAAAACTAACATTAAATGTCGTGAAGGATACTTTTTTTTTGTTCTTAAAGTCGCAGAGTCTACTATGAATTATAGTATATTAAGGATTTATTATTAACATACTTTTCCTTTTTACTTTTCTATTAGTAAAACTAGTTAATAACCGTGCATACACACTACTGAAAATTGAGTCTTTTACGTCGGTTATTTAGAACATATGACGTCGGTTACGAGACATCGTTGTAGCGGGTGTCGTAAAATGTTTGAGTCTACAATGACGATTCTATAGGACCGTCTTAGAATGTCCGTCATTCTAAGACGGTGTCAAGGACAAGACCGTCTTAGAATATACATATATTCTAAGACTTCTTAAATGTCTATATACAATCATTATTCAGGCCAATACATTTTAATTAACTTTGCACCTATAAATGTATTTTAATGATGCGGCATGCAATAGATCCACATCATATGATTACATTTTAATTAAATTTGCCCCTATAAATGCCAATACATTTTAATTATTGCGTTGATCCTTTGTTGTATTCCAATACTCCGCACTCTCTTAAGACCAAAGTTGAACAACCTGCAAGTTAATGGCAAATGACATCAGTTAAAAATGTTAACAAGCATAAACAATATTAGGTCTATACTTCAGAAGTTTGTAATTAGGTCTTATATATAATTTTTATTAGGTCCTGACAAGGGTTCCAAGCACATGTACCTATTTGAAAATTGTTAAATAATTCAAGGAGCCACTAAATAATTAAACCACAACCTTTACCGATTCCTAAATTTCTTGAAATCTCTCAAATAGATCCCTATACTTTGAACAAAACCCTAACAAAAACCTATCCAGGGATCAATTACAAACTTTTAAAGTACAAGGACGTATTTTAAAATTCTTAAATAGTTCAGGGACTAATAGATTATAGATTAACTTAACCTAAAAATATACTTGCTATCTTTACAAATGGCACAACAAGTTTTTCCTCAAACATGCCATAAAATACAATATTGAATAATTAGAAGGGCCCTGAAGCCCCAAACAATAGATTTCACCTTCATGATACTGATAATGTGTATTTCTGTAGAGAGAACAATAACTGGAGAAATAGATATTTGACAATTATACATTTCCCAACACTGGACCCATTCCCATTATTACTGAAGCCAAAGCACACCGAATATGTTGTGAAGAATCAGATGACAATTCCTGCAAAAGTTATTTCAAAGAACTTAAACCTGTAAATATAAATTTACCATACTAAATTGACCAACCAAAACCAAGGAAAGCCTTTGTATATAATCAGTAATATTAATGTTAACTGATGAAATGAGGATTGCCCAAAGTTATAAAAATATTCTTAGGAATCCATATTAATTTTATAAAAAAAATATTCTCAAGCATAAGTTATTCACAGGAATCCATATTACACATGTTTTTCTCTTTTCATATTCCCTTGTAAAGGGGTGGGAATCTTATATTCCCATGGGAATGGAGGTTGTTTTCTAAAATAACTTCCTAAATTCCTTTTATTCTACTTCATTTATCTATTTAATATTTTTCGTTTTAAAATTAAAAACATTCCAGTGAATCATAAGTATTTACCAAACATGTTTGATGGAAATAATATTCCCAATAGTAGCATTTTGAGGAATATTATTCCCAGAAATATAATCAAATCCGTGAAACAAACACCCCTAGAGAAACAATGTTGAATAGATAAACATAGAAACAATGCTAAATAGAGAAGATGTCCACAAAAACCACCACACGTCCATGACCACCAACCCACCACCACAAACAAAGAAGACGCACGCGAGGCGCCCAACCATGAGCCCACGATCACGAGAATGGAGAATGGAGAACATGAAGGAGACACAAACAAAAAAAATGCACAAGCAGCATGACCACCACGATGACACGTGTGGCCAAATGAAATCCATAAGAGTCGCTGAAACGCAAACCCTAATAGTGTCGTTGAGCACGATCCGCGTTCGTAAGTCATAAACCCAACCAAAAATGTGTTTGGTACTAAATGAAATGATGTCGTTTTTGGTGTGGAGCAGAATTGTGGACATAGTGGTAAAATTGTGATTCTACCGAGTTTACTCCAAGCCTTCCAGAAAATGATTATGTGTGATTCAGCTCGTTGGGGGTGTGTAGGCTTGTAAAATCGTATGATTGAAAACTATGATAATATCCATATGTGCACCTTTGTCTTTGAAGTACTTAGGAAGATGGTATAAGATTAGATCATTTAATTTAAAGCACCAAAATGACCCCAATTATGCATTATATTTCTTGTAGTATCATAATCAACCAATTAATCAAATTACATTAAGCATCTTTGTTGTTGGCCAAAGACAAAAGAAAACTCATCATAGATAATCACATAAGCACTACAAAATGAGACATTATACTTTCTTATCAAATATTTCCTCTTTTGTCATTTTATCTATCGATGCATAAAGAAGTAGGTCTCAACTTGCTCCTTGTGTAATTAGAATCTTGTGTAAAAATACAGAAATAAAGAGCAATATAGAAGATACAATTAAAACAATAAAAAAACATTCAAGAAGTTGGCCCTAGTTATAACCATTTATCAATTATATGATGAAATTTTGGAGCCACTTGAAACATAAAAGATAACAATCAACTTAAAGCTAAAAAGAAATCTTTATATGTATTATAGATGTTGCGGATTAAACTTATCTAAGGTAAGATTTAGAGAACAATTTTTATAAATTCAAAGAAGAAACTAACATTCAAAATTCAAAGCCCTTTCAGGAACAATTTTATATTAAATGATTCTAAATTTATACATTAGAAAACTTCACATGAAAAATCGATGCTAAAATCAAATCGTTTATCTGAAAAAAGGAACCACTTTTGTATCTCTAATTTTTCAAAAGCATGGGATCCATCTACACTGGTTACCTACACACAAATAAAAGATT